>NC_135806.1:48250754-48550754 GCF_964213995.1 Mustelus asterias | reverse complement strand
GTACTGACCTCAATGGAGTTCGACTCCCCGCCTACCTGCACAAATTCTCACCAGCAAGATCTCATTTTCCGGTTCTCCCCCTCCCTAACTGGTGATGTCATGCTGGGCGAGAACCTCATTCCAGTACATTTTAATAAATTATGAAATAATTAAAGGGCTTCCCCACCATGTGTTCCCCCCACATTTAGAATTAACCCCTTGCCAACGTGACGCCACATCGGTGAGGTTTACAACAGGTAAACAATGTGAAGCCGTCGGAGGGAATCTGCCCGCCGGCAGCACCAAGGTAAGAACAGCCCCAGAGGGCAGATGGACATGCCTGGGCAGTGCCCTGGCACTTGCCCGGGCTTTGCCCTTGACAATGACCCCTGGCACTGCCCCATGGTATGGGGCTCCTCTGGAAAGCTCTTTTGGGGCATTTTTCTTACATGTGGGGTGGGGGGGGGGGGGGTTTGCCCTGGTGCTTGTGTAGGGAGGGAGGGGTTTCTCCATATCCAGGGTGGGGGTAAATATCTTTTTTAGCGCAGATTGGGGTGCTCTTTAAAAAGGGTGCCCAGGGTCTCTGTGGGGCCAATGTTGCCAGCTCTATTAGGCCTCACTCCGGCCAGTGTGACAGGGTCAGAGATGCCTGCAGCATTTTCTTCTCTAAGAGCTACATTATGTGGTGAGAAAAGCTGGTTGTGCAGCTGCGGAGCTGCCCGCTGGTTTCCTCGCCAGAGCCAGCACTTAAAGAAAATATCGGAAAATTCCACCCAGTGTATCCAATTTTCCTCATAGTTAAACTTTCCTGCTCCTGGCAACATCCTTGTAAATCTTCTCTGCAACCTCCATAGTGCAGGGATTTTATGGCCTCGCTCATCCCAAAACTGGAAAATCCCACCCAAGGTCAACGGACCTGTCCATGGTCTGCCCCTCGCCTGCTCCGATTCCTGTGGTGGGCGGCACGATAAAATTCCGGCCACTATCTTTCCTGTAATGTAGTGACCAGAACTAACTACAATACTCAAGCTGTGGTCCAAGTCTTGTTGTATACAGTTCAAACTCAACCTTGCTGCTCTATATTCTAGGCCTTGGCTAGTAAAGGAAAACACATAATTTGCCTACTTTCCACCTATCGACCTGTACTGCTACCTATATGGATCTGTAAGCATACACTCCAAGCTCCATCTGTTCCTCCACACTATTCAGTATCCTACCATTTACTATATGTTGCCTTGCATTGTTGCACTCCTAAAATTCATTTCCTCACATTCCTTTGGATTCAAATCTATTTTCCTTCCAAATGGCCAGACCCCCTATATCTTCCTGAAGACAACAGCATTCCCCCTCAATGCCAATCTCATGGCCAATTTTTGTATTATCCACAAACTTCTTTATCATGTCCCTACACTTGAGTCCAAATCATTAACATAAACTACAAAAACAAAGGGCCCAAGTCTTGAGGCCTGCAGAATCCCACCAATCACCGATTTCTTGTTGTAACCTGTCAACTACCCTTTATTCCCTGCCATTGAAGCTAATTTTTGATCCAATTTGCCACTATTTCTAAGATTGAAAAATATTTTTTCTTCAAAACAGTGTCCCTTTAACTACTTTAAAAATAGCTAAACCTTGAAAAAAGCCAACACTGAGCTACATCTGAATAGAATCATAGAGTCCCTACAGTGCAGAAGGAGGCCATTTGGCCCATTGAACATGCACCAACAACAATCATGCCCAAGCCCTAACCCTGTAACCCCTTGTATTTACCCTATTAAACTCCCTGACACCAAAGGGCAATTTGACATGTCCAATCCATCTAATCCACACATCTTTGGATTGTGGGGGAGATACTGGAGCACCTGGAGGAAACCCACGCAGACACACTGGGAATGTGCAAACTCCACACAGTCAAGGGACACACATCCAGGATCAGAATTGAACCTGGCACTGTGAGGCAGCAATGCTAACCACTGTGCTACTGCGCTGCCCAATAGTTCATTTGAAATTCAGGAAATCACTCATCTTCATCTCTGTTATTGTAGAGTTCAGCTAAAGTGCTTGTTAAAGGCTGAAATTCTCCAACTCAAATCATCTGGTGTTTTTTAAGCAAGTGAACTAAAACTGAATGATAACATCATGTCATTCCCACACTTGTTTGACTTTTTTAAAAAAGGCATGCCAACTTCATCCGATAGCATATGTATTTTAATTGCCACATTTCAGTTTAGGATCTCTCTCATTATATCAAGCATTATATTTTTCTAAATTTAAAAGTAAACAATTAGTGTCAGATGTGATCCCTGAAGCAATGACAACCTGAGTGACCTTATGTTCTCCTCTCCTAACTAACCTGCTACATTATCTTTCAGGAAAACTTAGAGGATGACAAGATCTCTTTAATTAGAATCATATTTTGAATCTCATATACTTTCATCTTTATATGGCCCTTTGTTAAAATGGCTCTGTTTCCCAGACCAATTTGCTACAAAACCTGACCTTCATGCAGAAACCGCCACACAGAGAATCAGGCTGACTTTGATAAACAGATGGAAGAAGAAAGCACTGATAAGTGACTACTTACCCACAATTTCTATTCTGAAGCAACCCTTGAATATCAAGAACAATAATGTTAAGACATGATCGCTAACCTCATTGGCGAATGTTAAAGTGCTTCCACTTGACCTCGGTGCAGCAAAACTGCAATCATGAACTTTGGAGGACAGTGCAAGTTCCATCAATGTAACTTTCGAAAGGTCGGGGGTAAGGGGAGGGGATGGTATATCATAGAATCTCTCCAGTGCAGAAGAGGCCATTCGATCTTACCCCAAACCCTCTACCCCCCCCTCCCCCCCCCTCCCCCCGCCCCGCCCTATGCCCGTAACCCCACACAATTCCCATGGTTAATCAATCTAAGCTACACATCTTGGGGCACTAAGGGTCATTTTAGAATGTCCAATCAAACATAACTGTGCATCTTTGGAGTGTGGGAGGAAACCGGAGCACCTGAAGGAAACCCACGCAGACATGGAGAGAATGTGCAAACTCAACACAGACAGTCACCCAAGACCGAAATTGAACCCGGGTCCCTGGACCTGTGTGATGCCATATAAATTAGGTAACTTGCAGAACTTGATTATAGGCACAGATTGCGTTTGACTGCTGCCTTCGAGAAAATACAAGTCCCATAAAGAGTAACTCACAATGTGTGCACATTGGGACAGGCTAAAGTTTCAATGGCCTGTGTGTGGTAGGACTGGAAGATGCTGTTCAAAAGCACATTGACTTTGGCGGGAATGAAAAACCCCACTGACTGGACTGGTCATAAAAGTCTGCCTATGAAGTACACATGCAAATCTACAAACCTCAGGAACTATTTTCAGTTTGTCCAGTTAGAATTAAGCCTCCTAACTTATTTTTTATGGGATATACATTGTAAAATCACCGATAAATAAATCCAGTGAGAAACAGTAGGCGCACAGATTTTTCATGACATGTAAGATCCTAGTTTCGGTTTTTACATAGAAATGAGTGAAGAATTTAAGCAAATTAAGCAAGTTTGTTAAGCGAAACTTGTGTAGGGGTCCAGTAGAACATCCATAAAGGTTTAGTGCTCAGCATGCATGAGAAGTACATAGTGCAAACATGCATAATGAGATAGAAAAAAAAGATCCTAAATGGATTGATAAATAAATCGAACATAAAAGGAAAAGAATGAGCTCCTTGGGAACTATATGCAAAAATGCAGAGACATGTTCGAAAGGGCAAAGGGACACCTGACAAAAAGGTTAGCTGCAGATACAAAATTTAACAAATTTCTTTTAGTATTTCAGTACCAAGAGAACTATCAAAACAGGATTGAGAGCATTAAAAGATACAAGTAGCATCAAAAAGAGGACAAACAAATGACAATAAACATTTCAGTATTTATAGCAGAAACTGAGACGTTGGGCATGCGCGTCTCCAGCTGGGCCAGCATTTGTGGCCCATCCTTAATTGCCCTTGAGGGGGCAGTTAGGAGTCAGCCATATGGAGTGAATCTAGAGTACATATAGGCCAGGCCAAGTAACAATGGCAGACTTTTTTTTCCCTAAAGGACGTTAGTGAACCAGATGGGCTTTTACAACATTCATTTCATGGTCATCATTAGACTTTTAATTTCAGATTTTTATTGAATGCTGTGGTGGGGTTCGAACCCAGGTTGCCTTGGAGCATTGCCCTGGATCTCTGGATCCTCCCCAGTGTTGCCTCGGATCTCCCTTTATTGCAGGAGGAATGCTAATGACTGATATAATTGAGATGGAGATTTTAGGTTAAAAGAACTCACATTTTTAATGTAAATTTCCAAATTCAGACAGTGCTTATTCAAGAGTACTGACAGACAGTTGTTGGGAATCAGTATCAGTGAGGGACTGACAATTACTAGGAGTAGTCACTAGACACTGGGGAGGTGCTAATAGTTTGGAGACAGGCCAGTGTATTGTCTATTTTTAAGAAAGGTAACAAAACAGAAGCTGGAAAAGCACGAGTTTTACTTAAATCCTTTGTGAAATAATGGATTTCATTATCAAGTGTAATTTCAAATTATGTTTACGTAATAATCAATTGAGAGAGAGACTCAGAAGAGGAAGATCCAACTCATAATCTTGATGTCCTTAAAGAAGAAACATCCCAAGAGAACTGTGATAATCCCTATTACATTGTGTAGTTCATGTTCATCTTGCTCCTGTCCCACTTACTGGTGCAGCAATAGAAGACAAAAGCACTGGAGGTCTAGGGAATCAATTTTCAGTTTAAGTGGCCAGTGCTCCCACTGACCTCAGGATTATTGACTAGAGGAGCAGCAGCTACTTCGCAGGAACAAGTGAAAAGTTAGAGGAGGCGACCTAAAGCAGGAAACCTTGACACTGGGTGACAGTGTATTATAGATGGCTGATGCAAAAATCTTAAAGGTCAGAGTCCAAATTATCCTCCAAGATATTGACAAATGATTTTGGCACATTTATAAAGTATGAGAAACCATAGAAACCCTACAGTGCAGAAGGGGGCCATTCAGCTCATCGAGTCTGCACCGATAACTATCCACCTAAGCCTTATCCCCATTACCCCACATATTTACCCCACTAATTCCTCTAACCTATGCATCCTGTGACACTAAGGAGCAATTTAGCATGGCCAATCCACCTAACCCGCACATCTTTGGAGGAAACTGGAGCACCCAGAGGAAACCCATGCAGACAGGGGGAGAATGTATAAACTCCACCCAAGCCAGGAATTGAATCCAGGTCCCTGGTGCTGTGAGACAACAGTGCTAACCCCCACTGTGCCGCCCATGGGAGGAAGTCAGAATCATATATCATAGAATCCTTGAAGAATGAGGTCATTCGGCCGATCAAGTCTGCATTGGCTCTCCGAAAGAACATCCGACCCAGGCTCTCCCTTCCACCCTATCCCCATAACTCTGTGCATTTATTATGGCCAATCCACCTAACCTGCACATCTTTGGACTTTGGGAGGAAACCGCATAGTCACCCAAGACTGGAATTAAACCCAGGTCCTTAGTGCTGTGAGGCAGCAGTACTAACCATTGTGCCACCATGCCGCCCTATAGAATAGTTTCAGCATGGAAAGAAATTGTTCAGCCCATCAACTCCATGGCAGCTTGCTGCAAGGGCAACTTAGCTAGCCCCACTCTCCCACCCATTCCCTGTGGTCCTGCAAATACTTGTCCTGTTCAGGTGCTAACCCAATTAGAGAATTTGGACTC
This sequence comes from Mustelus asterias, assembly GCF_964213995.1. Taxonomy (NCBI): domain Eukaryota; kingdom Metazoa; phylum Chordata; class Chondrichthyes; order Carcharhiniformes; family Triakidae; genus Mustelus; species Mustelus asterias. The sequence continues at coordinate 48,545,008 of NC_135806.1, read as the reverse complement.
TGAAAGCCATATTTTGATCTCTCTACACCACACTCTGGAGCAGTGTATTAGAGATCCTAACCACTTACTGCATTCAAAAAAAAATTCTCTTACGTCACTTTTGTTCTCCTAAAATTGATGTCCTCTGGATCTCAATCCTTCTGCCAATAGCAGATTTCTCTTTATCTATTCTGTCTAAACCCTTCCCAATTTTGAACCCCGCTATCTAATCTCTTCTCAACCTTCTCCTCTAGAAGAACAACCTCAGCTTCTCTTATCTATCCATGTAACTGAAGTTGCTATTCCCTGAAACCATTCTGGTAAATCTTTCTCTAAAACCATCACAACCTCCCTGAAGGTTGGGACCCAGAATATAGCAAGATGAGTAGGTTTAGGGAGAGGGTATGGGGAATAGTGGCATTTGGAACTGTGGGGACCAAGGAATATTTAGACAGATCTTTCTCTCAGAGGATTGCATAGTTCCACAATGCAACAGATTCAACATGGTCTATGGAAGGCGCTGCAGGGATTAGTTACAATTTGATAATGAAAAGACTGAAAATGATGACGTGAGCCCATGGGCATCATAATAATATTGTGACTTATTCAAAGCGGACCTTTATAAATAGCCCGCTGATCTTCTTTGAGCAACACAGGAGCCTTGATGACAAGACTCTGCATGGACATTAAAACACTGATATTGTAGAGTAATGACCATAGAAACTACACAATGGACATTCCAAACATGTTAAGGGAAGTCAGGCAAAGTTAAGGACATATGAATCTGTGACATTTTGGAGTGCCATTTCTTCCTAAAGCATAAGCAGATGCTGAAAAATTGGAATGATTCTGAGGATAGACTTTAATTAGGAACAATGTATGATAAATTAATGATAAAGACAGTCATTAGTCTTCTTTCTAATGAGTGTCAATAATGTTAATGCTGGATAATTTCCTTAGTATTTATGGGGACAATATAAAATAAATATAATAATCAGTTCATCATTCATTATAATCAGGCATTTTGAATGTCTAAAGGTTGGACATGCGCCATTAATTTCTGCAGGGTTCTCCTGATCATCAGCCTAACTAAGGTCTTTGCAAACGTCTGAGAAGTGGCATAAATGGAAACTCAACTCTTTGGCTCTTCATAAGATAGATTTTATAAGCATCACAAATGCACCTTATTTAATATCATGTTGCATTAATACTCAGTCTTTTCCATAAGGGATAAGATTTTTATTTCCTGTCCCCTTTTTCCTGAAGATATTGTTTCTGGTGGGATCCAGTTTCCCTGTGGTGACTGCACTCTGATACCAGGACTAAATGGCAATTTATCATGCATGAACATAAAAATGAATGTCAGTGCATGATTCAACACTTTTTTGAGGGAAACAACCTTTACAATTGTGACTTAACAATGGGAAGAAAATTTGATTTTGATTTGATTTTTTATTATTACATGTATTGGTGTACAGTGAAAAGTATTGTTTCTTCCGTGCTTTCCAGACAAAGCATACGATTCATTGAGTATATAGGGGAGAAGGAAAAAAACGGGTGCAGAATGTAGTGTTACAGTAATAGCTAGGCTGTAGAGAAAGATCAACTTAATACGAGGTAGGTCCATTCAAATGTCTGATGGCAACAGGAAAGAAGCTTTTCTTGAGTCGGTTGGTACGTGACCTCAGACTTTTGTATCTTTTTCCCGATGGAAGAAGGTGGAAGAGAGTATGCCTATGGTGCATGGGGTCCTTAATTATGCTGGTTCCTTTTCTGAGGCAGCGGGAAGTATAGACGGAGTCAATGAATGGGAGGCTGATTTGCATGATGGACTGGGATTTGTTCACGGCCCTTTGTAGTTTCTTGCAGTCTTGGTCATAGCAGGTACCATACCAAGCTGTGATACATCCAGAAAATATGCTTTCTATGGTGCATCTGTAAAAGTTGGTGAGAGTCTTAGCGGACATGCCAAATTTCCATAGCTTCCTGAGAAAGTAGAGGCTTTCTTAACTATAGTGTCGGCACGGGGGGGACCAGGACAGGTTATTGGTGATCTGGACACAAAAAGAATGGCTTGGGATTAGGTGTAAGATCCTTGGCTAATTTAACTTTTCAAAAGGAAAACAGACACTCAGATCAACTAAATGACTCCCACTATCAATCAACCTGATAGAAGTTAACCCAACACAAGCAGCTTCCTTTATGATCTGAATGGTTCAGTGGCTCAAGAGAAAATATTCACTAAGCCACAGAGTTCTGAATATCTCCTTTAAAATTGTTGAATTTATGCTGTAGGAGTAGATTACAGATATGCTTACCAACAAATAGAAAGCAGTTTTATGATCTTCTAATTCATTGTTTCAAATAAATTGCACAGACAAGTTAAAGAAAAAAGACATCATTTCTTTATATCTTTTCAGTGATTTTTAGTTCACATTTGTTTTCGAGTTTGTTTTGAAAGGGATCAATAGAGTGCTGAGCTGACAAATTGTCCTATTTTCTCTGGAAGTTGAATTGAAAATCAGACACAACTTCCATCTTTTAAAATATATTGGCACTGCCCCCGTGAAAATACACTGCAATGGAATATACCTATGGAAAGCAGAGTATGGTTTCAAGTCCATTTTCAGTTGCCCTTACTGGTTAACCATCATGAGGATAGATCACAGCCACGAATTATACATGACGTACTAAACTTTTAAATATGACATGTTTTTTTTAAGAGGATATACAAGCAAAAATTAGCTGAGACTGCAAAATAACCACTTACTGGAATTCCTATATGGATTATATTCAGTCCCGAGAGAGACGACAGAATGTTGTACACCCTTTTTCAAATAGAGACATTTCAAAGGAAGAGATGATTGAACTGTAATATTCTGTGGAAATAATGGAAGCTGACTACCACCTCAACAGAAACTACCGCTTGTGAGTTATATCTGACACATGTTTGTGTTTTTCTCCTTCCAGGTGTACACAAGAAAAGGGGCCAAAAACCGACTGCGTCTCTGGTCTCTCTGATGTTCTAGTTTGACCATGCTAGTGTGTGTTGTAAGGTCACAGCTGAAGAAGACCTAGGCATCCCTGCTCTTGCAGGTAAGAAGTCTTGTTCTCCCTCATTGCTGGAAGAAAGTGAGCCAAACTACAGCTGAAAAGGAAATAGGACAAATCCTTCAACTGAGCTGCAGAACCAAGAATCTCAAAACCAACTGTTCAACTATTCAAAATAACTAACTTAATGGCTGCAACATTTCATCATCTGCTCCACAAGTAGAAGCAGACTGATTTGTACGGCATTTTTTAAACTTGCATTTTTTGATTCCCTTCTCATTTCTATGCGTATGTGCATGGCATTATTATTATTTTTTTAGTAAAAGTAATAAATTAGTCAATCTTAGTAACTAATAAACTCTTTCTTTAACTCAAGAAAGCCTGGTTAAATTGGCTCATTTTAAAGCTTAAATACATTGGACGTGGAATAGGTATCCACAAGGGAGGGGATCCTTTTTAAATTAACTTTGTTGCGCCCAACCGAAGGGGTTAAGGGTTGAAAATCAGAAGAAATTTCTTCATCCAGAGAGTGGTGAATCTATGAAATTCAATGCTACAGAAGGCTGTGGAGGCCAGGTCATTGAATGTATTTAAGACAGAGATAGATAGGTTCTTGCCTGGTTAGGAGATTAAAGGAGACCAAAGATGTGTAGGTTAGGTGAATTGGCCATGCTAAATTGCCCCTTAGTGCCCCAAGATGTCTAGGTTAGATGGATTAGCCATGGTAAATGTGTGGGGTTATGAGGATAGGGTGGGGAGGAGGGCCTGAATAGGAGACTCTGTCAGAGAGTTGGTGCAGACTCAATGGGTTGAATGACCTCCTTCTGCACTGTAGGGAATCTATGATTATGGGGAAAAAGTGGGAGAATGCGGTTGAGAAAGTTACCAGCCATAATTGAGTGGCACAGCAGACTCAATGGGCCCAATGGCCAAATTCTGCTCCTACATCTCAAGATCTTGCGGTCTTATGGGTTGAATAAAGAAGGGGAGCAGTTCATCCCTCCTCACGTGGGAGCATAAGAATTTGGAGATATCCCATCTGGAATCATAAGGAATTTGGGAAACTTGCCCCAGGGGCCAATCCTAACATAACCATGGAATGACATTTGCAGAGACCATACATTGTCCCAAATGTTGGCTTATCAAACGTTCCAGATACAACTTGAAATGTTAAAAAAAATGTTTTTAATTCTTAATGTGATTGAAGTTTCAATCTTAAACTTAGCTGACATTTGAAGCTAACACAACAACATTAGTTCAGCATTTTCACTGCTTGTGATATGAAACTGGAGTGCTCCATGTTGATCAGTTCGAGTGGAGGAATAAGAGCAGAGGAAAAAACCTTGTCAAAAGCAGGTCTTCCCCGCAGAGGCTCCTCTGTCAGTAAACAGAGAGCAATAATATAGGACATCAGTCCTGAGCCCAAACCAGTTTGCCCTCTTGTAGTCGCTCAAGACAAGAGCAGGAAATCCCATGAAATGGATGAATATAAAATGTTTCTTTCTCAGCACATGCCTTGTATTGCAAGAAGTGCACCTAAGTGAAGCATCCTTTTATCAGAGGAAGGAAGAAAGTACTTTAACTTCAAATTAACTTTTCTCTAATAGAGAGATTTCAATTATCTTAGGCCATAGAGATACAAAGGCAGATAATGATGGAATTACTTTGGTAACTATATGCATTAGGTGCATTACAGGAAACAATAAAAACCTTATAGTGAGTGTGGTAAATCTAGTTAATATTGATTTTCGTAATGCTAAAAGCACTACTCATAGAATTAAAGCAATACTTTTTTTGTCATTCTCGGAAGCACCACTGCCCATTAACCTTAACATTTCTCATATTTCGAGTCTCTGTAGGGTTCTTTGATGCAGCACAGTACAAAGCTAATAGGCTAATGTGTATCTAATCTGACACCTACTGGGCTAGGATAATGTTTCGGATGAAGCTATATGGATATGGACTGCTTCTGCAAGACGATATATGAAACCAGAGATAGCGGTCTTTTTTTTTCCTGCAGACATTGCATCTGCCTTCGTCAGCCCGATCCATCTCCACATTGATTAATACCGTTGATTTAGATGAGCTTGCTGGTTGGGCTGATGTCGTCGGATTCTAATAAAAATTTAAACCCTGTGTAGCGTCCTCACAATTTTGGCTTTGGCCACTTGCTTAAGATGTGCACAGAATTGATATTCTCAAATCGTTCCTCTATTATGTTGCTCCCTGGATTGGGAAATGACACTTTTGACTTTGGAAGTGCTTTAATAACACCTAGTGAAGGTCATTTTATCTCAACAGAGTGGCGCCAGAGAACTGAGCATTATAGATACTGTCTACAGCAAACAAAAGACAGAGCAGGTGCCCTGAAATCGGTGCAGTAGCAGAAAAAGCAGAGTTCCGAGTGGTTTTTCACCAACACTGCAGCAGGGGTACAATTTAGTATCCTGCTCCTTCACCCTTTAATGAGCTATAAAAATGGTTTCATTGCCAAATGGCCTAGAAAAAGGGTGAAAAATTAATCAATCTACTTTGTATTTTCTATGCAGGAAGAATATATTTTTAAAAATACAGGCTGAGAAGGGAGGGTGGGAGTGGCGACACAGCGTTTAATTTTCAATCCATAAGGACTTGTTGATACAGGAGCATAAAACTTCATCAAATTAGTATACACACAATGTACCTTCTGAACAAAAATTCTGTTGGAATGCATAACAGTGTTTTCAAAGTAGGTATTATGAGACAGACAACATAAAGAGCAGCTTGATTTAATGAAAGCCTTCTGGCAACTGATAAAAATTAGGTGATGAGATGAATAAAACAACAGATGCTGTCACTGAAATCAAACTCAGTCTTCTACTGAACAATTTATTCTTTTTTTCCACGGTTTGACCCGAGCAGATGATTTTCAAAGGAGATCTGTTGCTTTTCTTGGAATGTGTGTGTGCTGGGCTTGTCGCAGGGCAGACAGGGATTGTTTATGGTGTGCAAGGGTTAACAAAATGGCTGCTGCCTTTGTGTCATAATTTATGGGCAACCAATTAGAGGACTTGTCAATGGGAGGGTTTTGAACAGGTCATGTCAGGAGCTGGAGCAACAGCAAAACATGTGGGCTCTAGCACGCTTGCCCTCCAACCCCACCACCTCACTAAATATTAGAAAACCAGTACACAGCAGCTACTTGTTACATTTCCAAATGCCAATAAATTCACAAGCCACCTCCCCATTTGTCAACAATGCACATCAATTGCAACTTCCACCTTCCACCCTGAAACTCAAACCAACACTATTCTTGTCCACGCTGGCACAGTTCCTCATGTATCTGTGAATACCACATGGCCTTTCTATGATCTTGTGCAAGATGCAGAGGCATATTTTGTAGATTTGATTTAAAAATACACAAGCAAAGAGAAAACATTGCTCCTAGTTAGCAGTGTCTGTGTCAAAGTAGAAAAGATGTAAACAGTATATGGATATCCTGCAACAAAGTAAAGAATATGTGCGAGGGAGTTTTTTTTGCTCACACCTTCATCACATAATTATCCCGAAAAGGTTCATTTTGTATTCTATTCTCCTTCTCACTATTTTTTCCCCATTTATTTCAGATGAAAAATCTCCAGGAAATATCTATAATTTAAATCACAGCTTCTTTACATTTTACAAATGAAAACAGAGGAGAGCAATGGATAATTCCATCCATTCATCTCTCAACCTCAAGTTTATTTAAGTGTCTCAAGTAGGCTTACATTAACACTGCAATGAAATTACCGTGAAAATCCCCTAGTCGCCACACTCCGGCACCTGTTCAGGTACACTGAGGGAGAATTTAGCATGGCCAATGCATCTAACCAGCATGTCTTTTAGACTGTGGGAGGAAACCGGAGCATCGGAGGAAACCCAGGCAAACATGGGGAGAACGTGCAGACTCCATGCAGACAGTGAGCCGGGAATCGAACCCGTGTCCCTGGCACTCTTGGTGCCACAAGACTTAAGAGGTCTTGTGGTGCAGTGGGTAGCATCTCTGCCTCGAAGCTCCGGGTTTGAACTTGTTATATATTCAAGCATGATTGCTTGAAGAATGGATCACATGATTTGATGGTGCTGTCATTGGGATGTTTCACAGGCTCCTTAGGACCTGATTTTACCATTTTGATTCTAAATGCTGAATCTGGGCGCAATTCAGATCCAACTTGGAAATCTGCTTTCAGGCGCCCCATTAGCACTCAGCCTGGAAAAAAAATCGCAGGTCTGAATCGTACTGTGGCCGGGGCTTAGCGCACCCGAAACGATCGGAGCTCTGAACTGTGCATGAGCAGTTAGAAAAAAATTTGAAAAAGCGCGCCCGTCTCAGATCGCTCCCGGGCCACAGACAGCGGAGAAAGCGGCTTGGGAGCAAAAAGCAGGAGCGATGGTCCCCACAGACATCAGTGTCCCCCTTATCCACCCAACCCCCCGAACCAGACCGATCGTGACCCCCCCTGCCCTCTTTCCCCGCACTGATTGCCCGCAGAGTGGCAGCCGACCCCCCTGCACCCCCCCCAACGTCCCCACCAGAGATCCATCTGACCCCCGCCCCCCCAAACCAGTGAGCGATCAGGCCTCCCCCCCACCCCTCACCAGAGATACATCTTACCTGCCTCCCACCTCCTCCTCCACCACCCCCCCCCCCCAGAGAATGATCTGGCCTCACTCCCCCCCACCCAGAGAATGATCTGACCTCACTCTCCAGCGCCCCTCCCCCACCCCCGAGGAACATCTGACCCACCTCCTCCTCCCTCCCCAAACCCTCACCAGAGAATGATCTGGCCTGCCTCCCTCACCCCACCTCCAACCAGACAACGATCGGCCCTCCCCCCCCTCTCACAATGATCGGCCCTCCTCCCCCTCCACGAGACAATGATCGGCCCGCCCCCCCCCCCACCACCAGACAACGATCGGCCCTCCCCCCCTCACAATGATCGGCCCTCCTCCCCCCCCCCACCAGACAACGATCGGCCCTCCCCCCCCCACCTTTTATTCAGCATGTTCATTTCGGCGTGATTTCGGATCGGCAAACGTAGTGGTAAAGGGGGAAATGCTGGTAAAGTTAAGCGGGCAGTTAATTAATTCAATTTAAATGCATGCAAATGCATTTAAAGCACTGTTGTGCCCGTTTTGGGCACAAATCGGATCATGGCCATTCCCGGGCGTCGGTAAAGTGGCCATCTGCGTGGACGCGGATCGCGTTAATGGCCTCACACCCGACTTTACCAAGTTTTCGCGCCCAAAAACAGGCGTGACGCAATGGTAAAATCGGGTCCTTAGTTTCACTTTCTGCTCTGTTCAGTCAACATCTCCTACAATAAACCTGTTGCTGTTATTTTGAATCTACGTGTGTAAGCCAAATCTTTTTCTTTTAGTTTAACAACCCCCAACATAGTTAGGACATTAAGAAAGAAAATTGGTGACAAGTCGGGATTTTGTTTCATCAAGAACAACGAGAAAAGATCCTATGTAAATTGTGGGTCCTCACACTTCGAATATTAGAAGGCTCGGGAAAATCAACAACAGGATTAAAGGTTAAAGTTCCAGTGAAGGAAGGCCAAGTAAGGAAAAAAAAAATTGAGTTTCTTACCAGGAAAAAAATCAGGTGGATTTCTCTAAACTACAGAAGGTATGCATGTGTTGCAGTGTGTATCGACAGAGTGGGAGACTCACAACACAGTTGTAAATGGGTGGAAGCCGCTCCACATGGTTTTAAAGAGGGGCTTATTCTTATCAGAGTAGGGTGAGATTCCAGGCAGTATTTCGTACATTTGGAAAGAAGGGATGCTCCAGTGTATGGCTGGAGCCATATATAAAAAAAATACATCCAGTCAATGGTCTTCAGGATAAAAAGGGGAGTACTGGAAAGACAGTAAAAAAAATATACTGAGTAGTTTCGAGTCGCTAGTGCCTGTAAGATAAATGATGTGTCCATTAGGATCCATGAGTTCTTTCAATTAAGAAAATGAATCATGGAATTCCTATGCAGAATATTTTCAGTACAAGTGAATAAAATTTCAAATGAGCTGCCTGTACCAGCATTTTTCAGTACAATAGGAAGTAAAGCCTTCAATTTGCTCCAGAGCTTGCTTCATCCAGCAATGCCAGGAACCAAATTTTAGGATGACTGTCTAAGGTCCTTGAAGAGCATTACTCTTCAAAGCGACTGATCAACGCAGAACGGTTCAGGTTCCACCAAAGGACTCAAGTGGAAGGTGAAAGCATTGCTCAGTTTGTGGCAACATTAAAAAGGCTGGCACAACATTGAGAGTTTGGTGAGTCATTAGAAGATACTATTCATGATCGTCTACTTTGTGGTCTCAAAAATGTGGCTATCCAAAGAAGATTGCTTACTGAACATGCTTTGACTTTAAAGATAGCAGTAGAGATCACATTGTCAACGGAACGGGCTGCAAAAGAAACTCCATTATTTGGTGCAGGAATGAAAATCCACAAGTTGGGAACTGTCCATAAGAAGTCAAAACAGCAACAAGCTTGCACCAAAATGGACCAATCAGCGAGTGAATGCTGAAGCAAAGGTAGTCAATGCAAGAATTGTGGCAAAATTGGGTCACATTACAGAAGCTTGTTGGGCTAAACCAGCTTCCCCTGAGAAGAATATTCAGAAGAAGAATCTGGGTACCTTCATGAAGAACATGTTGCATTCCACAAAAATAATTTACAATCTGAAAGAAAATGTTTATGATTGTGAAGAAGTGAATGCCCAGAAATATGAAGAAGAGCTCCAACAGAATGTTTTATCCATACAGGGTGAATCATGTAGATTCTGGATGATTCTGAAGTTAAGTCAACAATCTTTTCAGATTGAAGTTGATATTGGGACTGTTGTATCTTTAATTCCTGAGATGGCATACCAGCAAAAGCTGAAGGATCTTCTTTTAAAACCAGCAGCTGTGATTTTAAGGACATACATGGAAGAGATTGTGCCGTTAAAAGGTAATATCGTGGTAAGTAGAGTTGAGTGGACAAACGCCAAAATTGCCTCTCCATGTGGTCTGTGGTAATTTTCCAGTTCTATTTGAAGATCAGTTTGGAGAAGATAAAACTTGGCTGGAGTGTTGTCGACAGATTGTTCGATGCCAAAACAGACCGACAGCACCTTCTGGATAAATGCAAGAGTGTGTTCAAAGAGAAACTGGGCTCAATGAAGGAAGTTCAAGTGAAACTCAAGAGAAAGACTAATAGTCAATCAAAAAGTTTCAGAGCAATAGTGGTGCTGTGGAAAGATTCGATAGGCTGCAGCAAAACTAGCAGAAAGGGTTAAAGTTGCAGCCAGGCTGAAATACTAAAGCTTACTGCAAGACGACAAACCATCCCTGCTCCCCAGTTAGAACCAGACCTCTACACACCGAGTGGTGAGTACCAGAGAAAGTAACAATGGAGATCCAAGGCACTGTTTACCATAACTCCATCATGTCTGGGAAGAATGCAGCGAGTCTTTGTCCCCCCAGAAAATCAAATCAATAACCAAGGAAACGGTCAACAAGGTGATAGTTGTGGTAATTAATAAATTTACATATTAAAAGGTGCTTGTATTGAGTTTATATTGAAACGGTAGAAACAATCAACATAGGAGATAAATATAACATCACCAGAATGATTGAAACAGCATTGTGCGGGATGGCCTAATCAGGAAAACAGGACCACAGATCCCATCATCATCAATCATAAGTATAGTTCTGTAATGTCAAAAGCTGAACTAACATGTAATGGCCCAATCAGAACATTGAATGTATGCATTGTAACATGAAAATAGTATCAGAATGCTGTTCAAATCCACCTGGTATTTGCTACCAAATAAACATGTTGGTCTTTAACCTGGTGTTGTTAAAACTCTTACTGTGTTCACCCCAGTCCAACGCCGGCATCTCCACATCAAATCCACCTGAGCAGAGTTACTCAGAAGAATAGCCCCGAGTTGTTTCTCTGGGTGTTCTCCTGCATATACAGTACAAGTTTGAATGAACCTCTTGTTGAAACTCCATATGGTCTCAAAGACTTCTGATCCCCAGTTAGAACCCTCTAACTTGTTTGATCCCTCCAATAGGTGCTACATGCAATCTGTTCAAAGGTCAAAGGAGAAGTAGTGCGACACGTTAACACTGGTGTTTTAGAGCTGGTTAGAATGAACGACTGGCCTACCCCCATCATACCTGTCGCCATGGAATTAAGGGCTATGGGGAGAGAGCGGGTAAATGGAGTTGAAATCAACCATGATTGAATGGTGGAGTGGACTCGATGGGCCGAATGGCCTTACTTCCGCTCCTATGTCTTATGGTCTTATGATCTTATTGAATGGCGGAGCAGGCTCGAGGGGCCAGATGGCCTACTCCTGCTCCTAGCTGTTATGTTCATGTTTGTGGTAAATTTAAAACAATCATATTAATTCAGTATTGTGTGCTGATCAATATCCACTTCCTTTAATTAAAGATTTGTTTGCTGGGTCATTAGGTGGGCAGAAATTCAGCAAGGCTGATCTTTTACAGCCATATTTATAGATGAATGTAGCTGTTGAATCTAATGATGTGAAGATGCCAGCGTTGGACTGGAGTGGGCACAGTAAGAAGTCTCACAACACCAGGTTAAAGTCCAACAAGGTTATTTGGTATCATGAGCAGTGCTGCTCCTTCATCAGGTGAGTGAAGAAGGAGCAGCGCTCCGATAGCTTGTGATACCAAATAAACCTGTTGGACTTTGACCTGGCGTTGTGAGACTTCTTACTGTTGAATCTCAACCATTGCTTACATCATTACTCATAAATATCTTCACCATTATTGCAGATTGGAATAACATCAGCACCAGCCCTGTTCCAAAGATCGATGGATCAGATTTTAAGTGGTCTCTCTGGTGTACAATGTTACTTGGATGATATTCTAATTCCACTGAGCAAGAGCACTTGAATATTTTAGAAACGTCTTTAAATGTCTTCAAGCACATGGTCTGTGTATCAAGAAAGAAAAGTGTGATTTTCTCCATGTATCAATTCAGTATTTAGGTCATGTTATTGATAGCAAAGTCTTACATAAAGCACATAAAAAGTGGGAAGGTATTTTAGAAGCACCACGTACGATGAATGTGATGCAATTGAGGTCCTTTTTAGAATTAGTAAATTATTATGGTAAATTTGTTCCTAACTTAACTTCATTATTGAAGCCATTGCATGATTTATTATTTGTAAAACAATTGTGGGACTGGACTACATACTGTGAGAAAGCATACAAGAATGTCATAGAGTCATAGAAGTTTACAGCATGGAAACAGGCCCTTTGGCCCAAGTTGTCTATGCCACCCCTTTTTTTTAAACCCCTAAACTAAGCCCAATTGCCCGCATTCGTCCCATATCCCTCTATACCCATCTTATCCATGTAAGTATCTAAATGCTTCTTAAAAGACAAAATTGTACCCGTCTCTACTACTACCTCTGGCAGTTTGTTCCAGACACTCACAACCCTCTGTGAAAAAATTACCCCTCTGGACACTTTTGTATCTCTCCCCTCTCACCTTAAACCTATGCCCTCTAGTTTTAGACACCCCTACATTTGGGAAAAGCTACTGACTATCTAGCTGATCTGTGCCCCTCATTATTTTATAGACCTCTATAAGATCACCCCTCAGCCTTCTACGCTCCAGAGAAAAAAGATCCAGTCTATCCAGCCTGTCCTTGTAACTCAAACCATCAAGTCCCAGTAGCATCCTAGTAAATCTTTTCTGCACTCTTTCTAGTTTAATAATATCCTTTCTATAATAGGGTGACCAGAATTGCACACAGTATTCCAAGTGTGGCCTTAAAGAGATGTGCTGAAGCAGAAACTGATAGCCAAGTTCCGCACACATGAGGACGGCCTAAACCGGGATGTTGGATTTATGTCACATTATCAGTAACCCCCACAGCTTGCCTCCTGGGCTTGCAGAATCTCACGAGCTGTTCTGTCTGGAGACAATACACATCTCTTTAACCTGTGTTTAATGCTCCCTCCACCCACATTGTCTGTACCTTTAAGACCTGGCTGGCTTTAGGGATTCGCATTCTAATCAGTATTCTGTAACTTGATGTTGTGTCGCTGTGCACTGTTTGAGAGCACATTTCCACTCCATCTGACGAAGGAGCAGCGCTCCAAAAGCTTATGGTGTTTGCTACCAAATAAACCTGTTGGACTTTAACCTGGTGTTGTGAGACTTCTTACTGTGAAAGAATTATATTTGGTGGCTGGGTCTGAACACTCAGATTTCAGAAAAAATGGGACAGGGTCAATCCTGTGCTCAAATAAGAAATACACCACCTTTGTCTCCTTTACATGCTTGGGAGTGGCCTAAAATGCCATGGCAATGATTGCATGTGGATTTTGGTGGTCTGTTTGAGGATTTGACATTTTTAGTCATAATTGATGCACGCTCAAAGTGGCCAGAAGTTGTTATCATGAGATTGACAACATTTGAACGAACCATCGAAAAACTTGACAAAATGTTTGCAAGATTTGATAAACCAGAACAAAATTGTTAGTGATAATGGTTCATAGTTTACTTCACAAGAGTTGTAGGATTCTCTCAAAGTAAATGGTATTCAGCATTAAAAAATCTATACCCGATCATCCCTCAACCAATGGATTAGCTAGAAGATTCATACAATCCTTGAAACATTCTTTAAAAGCTTCAAGGGAGCAAAGCTCGTTATCAAATCAAGTGAATAGTTTTTGACATCTTATAGAAATACCACTCATGCAGCTACCAAAAGTTCATCTTCATTACTAATCTTAAAGAGAAAGTTCAGAATTACATTTGAGTTGTGATTACCTCCAGAAACTCTGGAGATAGCAAAGGCTGGCAGCAAGAGCAGGAGAAACTCCTGGTCAGCCATGCTTGATGTGGAGTAGTGCCCCTCAAGCTAGGCAACTGCCTAGCAACCTGTTCCAGGAATTACTAGCTATGGAAACAAACAGAAGTCTGTGTTAGTCCACCACTAGGTACGCGAAGAGAATTGAAATAGGAATCTCTCAACTTACTTCTGATCCTGGTGTAGTCTTGCTTTAGAAATTTAATGATAACCTGAGTCCTATTTTCCCTGCTTATATTGTTGACATATGTATTTGTCTTCAACCAAGCTAAAGTCTTCTTCCAATGTTCATTCTAAAACACATCTACAGGATTTTTAAGTTCATGGAATCATGGGATGATACAGTAAAGAAGGATGCCATTCAGCCCATTATGTCTATGTTAACTCTTTGATAAAGCATTCCAACTTTCCCGCTCTTCACCCATATAGTCCTGCATTGGTCCTTATTAACTGTACCTCTTAAACTGTGTTGCACATTCTCAAGAACAGATGGGTTGGCAGTTCTCAAAGGATTTAGGGCAGGTGACATCATCCCAACCTAAATATGTCATTTGTATGTGGTTTCCACTGGGCGACAGAGCACTGGTCCAGTGTGCCCTGAAACCAAATGGAATTTATACCAGGGAGTTCCTGCAGCTGTTTCCTGGCAGGCATTAACTTTATCAGAAATGCTGGCCCAACTAGGGCAAAATAGACAACTTTCATCCTGCTCATAAGCAGGAATTTTCAGATCCAAGAGATGTAGAGCAAGCTATGATTTGCTGGAGAAGTTGACATTCAAATGCATAATAAAACCTGGATAAAAGCAATAACAGAATCAGCTTGGGGTTTTTGATTTATTCTAACTTTTATCTCCAAAAAATGTATTCACATTATTATATTCTGTGATTATTTTGATGCCAACAATCTTAATAATGCCAACTGACTGCTTACTAATAGTTTCAAGTACTGATTTATGCAGTTTCCGATGTGTGCTGTATAATCGTTAATGATGTCCATTGCATCTGACTTGAATTGGAGTTATCAGATCTTGAGAATAGGTAATAAGCGTGACAGCAGTAGGATGCGGTGTCTGTATTACTGACAATGTACGTCTGTATTACAGGAGAAAAACAACAGAACAGAAATGTGGAAATGGCTGCCTAATGGAGGGCCAGTACATTATTAAGAATGCAAACGTCACTAAAGCAGCCTTCTGTCATCATCCTCGGTCGGCTAAGTCAATTTTGAATCCAACTCATCAAATTACCCTGCATCCCATGTGCATTTGCATTCTTAATAATTTTCTTATGTGGGAACTTGTCAAAGGCTTTGCTGAAATCCATATAGGCGACATCAACTGGACGACCCTCATCTACACACCTGGTCACCTCTTCAAATCAGATTTGTTAGGCATGACCTCACTCTGACAAAGCCATGCTGACTATCCATGATCAAACCTTACCTCTCCAAGTGGAGATAGATGCTCTCCTTCAGAATTTTCTCCAATAGTTTCCCTACCACTGGCGATCGGTAGTTCCCTGGCTTATCTCTACAACCCTTCTTAAATAGCGGACGACATTAGCTGTTCTCCAGTCCAATGGCACCTCCCCCATGGCCAGAGAGGAATTAAAAATTTGGGTCAGAGCCCCTGAAATCTCTTCCCTTGCTTCCCACAGCAGCCTGGGACACAATTCATTTGGACCTGGAGATTTGTCCACTTTTAAGTCTGCCAACACTTCCAATACCTTGTCCTTCCCTATGTCAATTTCTTCAACAACTTCACAGTCTCTCTCCCCGAGTTCCATACTGTCATCTTCATTCTCTTGGGTGAAGACAGGAATGAAGTATTGGTTCAAGACTCTACCGATGTCCTTTGGTTTCACCCATAGATTGCACCCTTTGTCCCCAGTGGGTCCTATACTTACAGATATCTTGGGATTTTCTCTTTTACCAGCCAGAGCTTCTTCATATCCTCTCTATGCTCTCCTAATTGCTTTCTTAAACTCCACCCTGCACTTTCTGTACTCCACTAATGCCTCCGCTGATTTGCTCCCCTTGTACTTGCTAAAAGTCTCTCTTTGCCTTCTCATCGTATTCTCATTAATAACCACTTAGATCAAATGGGGCCATTTACCATATACTCCATGGAATTTTGGCTACCAGTTGAATTTTTGGAGTTTGTTCAGAAAATGCCACATTTAAACAAAGAAAGTGACAAACATGTGCCCTCTGGCAAAGTATCTATCACTTGCACAATGCATCTATGGGCTGCCTGCTGGCTGACAGGAGTTTTCTTTTTGCAGTGGCTTGCAAGGATTTAGTAGAATAATAGTTTAATGATGTGATAACCTTCACCGTTATGGCCAGAGCTGTATTTGTTCCAGCAGTTTTGTATGTCAGCCTGAAGTTAATGGAATAGCTCAGTGACAGCCTGTCAAATGGTGGCAACAGAGACAGGTCTTTTTTTACGTACAGGAAGAAGTGTTGAGGTCTGTAACTGCAGCTCCTAGGATAGCTACAACTACAGATAAAGTAGGAAAAAGGAATCATACATAACTATTATTGGTGCAAGTAGGGCCATTAAGAGTGTTCCAGGCTGAGCTCATAGTCTGAAATGGTGAAAAGCTCATTTCTAACCCCAGAGACATCAACCTTCCTGTAAAAGAATAGATGTCAGCTTTTCAAAAAATTGTCCAACCGGACCTGACAACTTTGCAGACACATAACTAGTCCTTTCGCACTCTGGCTATACTCAGGAGATGCTGATGCAGGCATCTGCCACCACTGATCCTGGAAATCCTGCTCGACCATGGTTAGGAACAGAGGTTTTTGAGCTCCAGCAGCTTTGACTCATTCTTGGAAAGCTAATGCCGCTTTAACAATCTGATTTCAAAAGACAAGGCAGCGGATTACTTATACACTCATTTGATATGGAAGGGGTGGGTATCAGTGGCCTGGTTCCCCATGCATTTTGGCATATGATCTCATTATTGTATCTCCTACTTCAGGAAATGGACGACACTGCATATTGGACAGTGCAGCCTCCCATTTGCCTTTTTTCAAATGTGTCATGAATTGAGGTGCACGATAACTTACCAGAGAGCCAACACTGACACAATGGTCCAAATGGCCTTCCTCTGTGCTGTAGCAATTCTGTGACCTACAGTGTCTATATAATACATATATACATGCACAAAAATCCCCCTCAATTGTGAGGTCCTGTACTGCCAGAATTTGAATTCAATTTAATTAAATAGGTCTTGAGTGAAAAGCTAGTATCACTAATCATGACCATTAATCTGTCAGATTATCATAAATACGCAAAAGGTTCACTAAGCCCCTTAGGAACGAGGGGGTCGTGTGGTGCAGTAGGTAGCATCCCTACCTTTGAACCAGAAGCTCTGGGTTCAAGTCCCACTACAGGATTTAATGGTCAAGGAAGGCATGTTCATAATGTGGCCAATAGGGTCGAGTATCAATTTCCAAATTCCTTCTAATGCATGCCATTGGCAGGCAGTAAGAGTGGGGGAGACTCCTGGTCAGCTATGCTTAATGTGGAGTGGTGCCCCTCGAGCTATGAGCCTCTGGTGACAGGCTAGCAGCCTGTTCCAGGAAAATCAAGCAATGGAAACAAATGACAGTCTGCCTTGTGCACCACCAGGTGTGGGAAGAGAGAGAAAAACAAACACCAATGCCCTTTAGGAAAGTAAATCTGCCCTTCATTCCCAGTCTGGCTTGTTGACTCCAGACCCACAGCAATTGTATTCTCTAAAATGACCAGGCAAGTCATTTACTTGCATCAACTTACTACTAAACAGTACAAAAATAATAAACCTGGACTTTTTTTACCACTTCTAATCAGGCCAGACTTCGAATTTGAACATGTACCCAGTTGACCCTTCAAGGTAATTCTCATTAATATCTAAAAATTTGTGCCAAAAATTGATAATGCTATCCCGTAGGCTGGTCAAGCAACAACCTAACATTGTATTAATCACAAAATCTGATGCACTACGACACAAAGACTCCAGTGAGTGAGGGAAACTAATAGGCTTTTATTCATAGAGAACAGGAGCACTCCCTTGTAGCTGACCTGGTCTAGACTGAGGCGAGGAGGAGGGACCATCACCTTTATACCCCACTCTGGGTGGAAAGGAGGGGGTCTCAGGTGGAAAGGGAGGAGTCTCGGGCCAGGTGCAGCGTGGGTGTGTCCAGGCACATACATGTAGTAACAGTGGTTCACCACAAAATCATACACCTATCAACGAATGTCCCAGACCTCTCCATCACCATCCTTGGGTATGTCCTCCCCTACCTAGAGAATAGGCCCACTAGAGGTGGCAGCACGCTGGCATTCAGCCGGGAGGAGTGGCCCTAGGAATCCTTGGCAATAACTCTGAACTTCACGATCAAGGTCAAACACAGTCAAGGAAATTTCCTGCTGATTACCACCTAGTGCCCTCTCTCACATAATGAATCACTGTGCTCTTGCCTAGTGTCCTACATGGAAGACCAAAGTTTGCTTCAGGGGAGGGAATTCGATATCCCCATCACAGAGTGGTTTAGTGCCAGTGCTGAGTGAGCCCTGAAGGGTCGAGCTGCCAGGCTGGGCAGGTGGTGAGAGAACCAACTTGAGGATAAATCCTATAAGAGCTCGTCCTCACCCTTATACTGTACCTGTCACCAGGTGTATCTATCCATGCTTGTATTGGTAGCATGATCACCGCACATCCTTGCTATGTCTTGTCTTTATACTGAGATCAGTAACCCTCCATTGCATTGTGTGGCATACCAGTTGGTTAAATGAGATAAATTCAGATCAGACCCAACAGCTCAAAGCTGAACATTCACTGGCCATCAACAGCAATAGAATTGTATCCCAATACTATCTGTAATCATATATTCCTGACTCCAGAATGATCAATTATGATAATTGTATTATACCAAAACAGTGAATGTATTGTCAATACCTTAAATGTATTCAAGAGGCGGCTAGGTATAGCACTTGGGGCGAATGGGATCAATGGTTATGAGGAAAAAGCAGGATTAGGCTATTGAGTTGGATGATCAGCCACGATCGTAGTGAATGGCGGAGCAGGCTCAAAGGGCCAAATGGCCTCCTCCTATCTTCTATGTTTCTATACACCTAATTTAATCAGGAATGTGGAAGAGTCCACCAGGAGCAGCACTCAGCATACCTGAAAATGACGTGCTCACCTAGTGAAGCTAAAGTACAGGGTTACATGTATGCTAAATAGCAGGCAGAACTAAGCAATCCCACAACTAACAGGTCAGATCAGAGCTCTGCAGTCATGTCACATCCAGTCAAGAGTGGTGGTGGGCATTTAAACAACCAGCAGAAGGAGGAGACCCCATAAATATGCCCATCCTCAAAGGTGAGGGAAGTTCAGCACGTGAATGTAAAAGAGAATGCTGAAGCATTTGGCGCACATAGTAATGATACATCTCAGCCACTTTCCCACACCACAGATGCCAATCTTCAGCCAATTGAATTTGCTCCACATGGAAGTCAAGAAATGCTGAGCATACTATCTACAACAAAGGCTATGACACAATAGCATAGTGGTTCTGCAGAAACTTGGACTAATGATCAGAACAAGCATTTAAATCCCACCATAGCAACTGTTAAATGTTAATTCAGTTAATTAAATACATCTGAAAAAAAGGCTTGTATTAGTAATCATGGCCATGAAACAATCAGAATTTTGTAAAAACCCATCTGGTTCACTAATGTCCTTCAGAGAAGGAAAGCTGCCACCATTACCTGGTCTGATCTACATGTGACTCCAAATCCACAGCAATGTGGTTGACTCTTACCTTCCCTTTGAAATGGTCCAGTAAGCCATTCAACTGAATCAAACCACTAGAGATAAGTATAAGAATATAACTGACTGATAACCCAATGATGACCTTGGTACCAAAAATGGCAAGAGCACATTGCACGCAGTAGATCCTCCTCACTTATATTCAGAGACAGGTACAAAAATAGAAAAACTATCCAACAGATTAGACAAGCAATATCTTGGCATAGTCATACTCATAGAAACATTTCTCTAATGCCCATTTACCTGCATTACTATCCCTGGGTAAGTCCTATTATACTGTAAGATAAACCCAACAGAGGTGCCAGTACAGTTGTTAGGGAGTTCCCCTGGGACTTCTCAATATTGATTTTGGGGTCCAAGAAGTCTCATGGCATCAGGTCAGACACAGACAAGGAAACCACCTGTTGTTAACCTCCTCCTGCTCTCCCTAGCTGATGAGTCAGTGGTCCTCCGTGTTGAACACCACTTAGCAGAAGGGAACAGAATGTTCTAGAAGGGGAATTGTTATATATTTAAAAGGGTTGCGGATTGCTTTAATAGCTGACCACAAGATTTGATGGCGGTGTCAATAGGGTGTTCGAAAAGGCTTCCGTTTTACTTTCAGTTTTGTATTCTGTGCAGTGCAGAGAACATTTCTTTCAAAAAAACCTGTTGCATGTTACTTTGAATCTATGGGGGCGATTTCACAATTTCTTTTCTAAGTGCTGGGCGGACTTGAAACAGGGAGAGTTTCAGATCCGTCTTTTGGGCAGGCTTTCAGGCCCCCCCCCCCCATATGAATTCTGCCTGTAAAAGTAGCAGCAAGCCTGCTGCTCGCTGCAGAAGCCTGTGGGCAGGGTTTAGCACACCCAAAATCATGCAGAGGGAGGTAGTGCGCATGTTCTGGCCTCTAATACTGCACATGTGCATTAGCAGTAGCAGGGGTGTGACAGATAATGAGAGAGCTGTCAGGCCCCTGCTAGTGCAGGCTATATAAAGCACCTCCCCACACCCCCCCCCCCACCCCACCCAGGGGCCCATGGCCCGAGATAAAGCTCCTGCAGACCCCCACCACCCAGACCAATCATGGAACCCCAACCCCCACCGATTGAAATCCCACTGCCCTCCCCCCATTGATCGCGGACCCGCTGCCCTCCCCCCCCACCGATAGCTGCAGTTTGGCAGCGGGCCCCCTCTCCCTCCGTCCCCCCACCGATCCCTGCAGAGTGGCAACAAGCCCCCTCTCCCTCCCTCCCCCCACCAATCCCTGCAGAGTGGCAGTGGCCCCCTCTCCCATTAACACCTCTCCCCATTAGCACCTCCTCCATTAACCCCAATCCCATTAGCCCCATCCCCACTGGCCCCACCCCCAGCACAGCCAAGTGGGCATTGCCCAGTTGGTAGGGTGGTGCTGCCAGTCTGGCACAGTCCAAGCAGCACCACCCTTGCCCTCAGCCTTCCTGGGGGGCCTCAGTGGCCTCCGGTTCCACTGGTGAGGCCAAGTCGACTGCCCCCCGTTCATGGGGAGCGTGTCTATTCCTCGCCAGCATGAATCTTTCGCGACGAGGTCATAAAGGGGGGTGGGCCCAGATGATTTAGCACCAGGCTCACTAAGCAGATATAAAACAGCATCGCAGTACATTTCCATATATTAACCCACCTCCCGACCATTTCCTGTGGTGGGCTGATTGTGCTGGAAATTTGGCGCTCGTAAAATGACGCCGGTCGCAAAAACCTATACCAATCGCGCTATGTGCTTTATGCCCGACTTTACAACCACGTTGCGCCCGTAAATCCATGCAATGCGATGGTAGAATCACCCACTATGTGTGCAAACCATGTTCTTTTCTTTCTGTTAAAACCCACAATAGGATATTACGGGGATATCAATATCCATCAACAAGAGTGACTTGGTAGCACCACGAGTGACCAAGCTGGCTGAGTCCTGGAGAACAGAACTACTATGCTGGGCCAACACCAGGAACTGAGAGAAGCAACATAAAGGATAAACTTGTGACTTCATCATCACTAATTAGCTATCACAGATACATCTATCTATGACAATATTGACTACCACACAGATTTTTGGAGACAAAGTCCTACCTTTACAAGGAGGTGATCTGTTGGTTAAGGGGCTGACATATCCCACGCTCTACCATGACTATCAAGTCAAAACTCAACGCTGATTCAGTGAGGAGTGTAGAAAAACTCGCCAAGAGCAGCATTAGGCATCATTTTATGTGTCTTGTACTGTGAAGACAGAAGCAAAGAGTGGCATTTTATCACATTTTGACTGTATTAACTCAGATGGAAAAGAGGTGCGTAACCAATCTGTTCTACTGCCAGCTTTTCCTGCTATATTTTTTGACATTTAATCAAAACCAAATCTATAGGCTGGTCCTATGACATCAGGCTGATGGGACAGGATCTGAATGTACTAGATCCACCAGCAACCTTAGCTTTCAAGAGATTGAGGTGCTCTTTTTAATGGGAGGCTGATCTGGAAAAAAAGATCCTCTCCATGGCCACGGAGATCGCCTCCATCCCCTTGGGAACCTCTCCCACTATGGGAACGGGAGCTCCCCCCGTCCCCGATGCACTCTTTCCCCACCCTCTCCAAGGGAACACCACCCCTCACAGACACAGGAATCCCCACCCCACAGATCTCCCCAATGGAAGCCCCCTTCCCGGCAGTGCCCAGGCACTGCCAGAGTTCTGCCCAGGCATGATCCTCTTCCACCCCCTCCGAAGGCTGTACTTAGCTGTGCACCCCAATGGCAGTGGCCATTTGTTAGGTCTTATTGATCCAGACTGTTGTAAACTCCGCCAACATGATGTCATGGTGGCAGGAGTGGGGAATTCCCTACATGGGGCGATAATAGGTGTGGAAGCCTGCTAATGGTATAAAAATGTATGTTAATGGGGTTCCTGACCTTTCATGGCAGGTACCCCATTGCATCACTGATGGGGGGGGAGGGAGGGAGGGGAAACAATCAACTGGGGAAATCCCACCAGCGTAAAAGCTATTTTGGGCTACCCCTTCAATTCTCTGCCCCAACGGCTTTCCCACCTATTAAAAAGGGAATTGGGGGGGGGGGGGGGGGGGCGGGAAGGGGAGAGCAATCTCAGCCAAAATCCTTGTTTAACATCTTTGCCATTTCCTTAGCCTGCATTATAGTTTCTTCTGTCTCAGCCTTTAGGAACCCATATCAACTTTTATTATTTCTGTTTTTACAAACATGCAGAAGCTCTTTCAATTTTATTTTTCTGGCTATTTTGATCTCATATTATTTTCTCTCTTCATTAGTTTTTTGGGGGCAAATTTTCCCATTTCACTCACCATGGGAATCATAGTGGGCAAGGAGCGGAGCATGGAAAGGTTCATCGAACACAGGCGGGATTTTCCAGTTTCGGGGCGAGCTAAGCCAGAAAATCCTGCCCATTGTCTTACTCTGCTGGTAACTAAAACATTCCCAATCCTCAGGCTACAACTCGTCTTTTTAGAAGCCTCTCTCTCCTTTTATTCACATACCATCCTTAGCCTCTGTAGTCATGGAATGAATAAATTAAAAAAAACATGCATGCTTAACTGGTGCAGAGGAATTAGCATTACCAGTCAAAAAAAAAAGCATATTGGTGACACTCATTGCAGGTCACAGTCAATGCTGACAATAGACATCTGAATAGCAAGTTGTGGTGATGGATTACATTGAAGAAACCCTCAAAGAAAATGTACTAATGCATCAGTCGGATATCTGCCAGGCAATCAAGCAATTCTGCAGAGTCATGGATCAAAGAATGGAAATTATTGAAAATGTCCTCCTTGATCACAATAGGCTTTTTTATCTCCAGATTGTCTGCATTGCAGTCCATTATTGCTAATAATATTCACATTGTAAAGGTGCTCTTGAATCCAGAATTATCTGTGAAGCCAGTGCAGGGACTGAGGAAAGGATCTGCTTAAGGATTGAACTCATCTATCAGAAAAGCATTGTCAGGGGTAAGGGAAATCATCCGCACTGTGAGGCTACCGGATGCATTTAATGTTTGAAAACTTGGATGCAGCAATCTTTAGATGTCAATTGAGAACAATAGCTCCAACTATTCCAACCATTGAATTTATTTTTTTAAAAACTTATAGAGGCTTATTATTACTTATAAAAACTTCACTTATTTTGAAATCCAGTTATAGCTGTGCAGGCAAATATAGGGGCTATTTTAAATTAAGTTAAGTTTACATTAACACTGCTATGAAGTTACTATGAAAATCCCCTAGGTCACCACACCCTGGCACCTGTTTGGGTACACTGAGGGAGAATTTAGCACGGCCAGTGCACCTAACAAGCACATCTTTTGGACTGTGGGAGGAAAATGGAGCACCTGGAGGAAAGGCGCGCAGACACGGGGAGACGTGCAGACTCTACACAGATAAGCTAGGAATCGGACCCGGGTCCTGGTGCTGTGAGACAGCAGTGCTAACCACTGTGCCACTGGAACTGCAAGAGTCTAGACACATCAATGGCCATTTAAACTTTGAGTGAAGGAGGAATGTTGGTTAAGACACTGAAAAATGTGCAGTATTATTTCAGATTAAATACGAAAAGAAATACTCAAAGCAAAGGGATGAGTGCTTCAAAAATCCAACCTATTGCATGTGACCACAAGTTTTTTGGAGTTGTGGATCAAGAAGGAGTGCTGAATTAAGGAAAAAAAGAATAACGAGCAAAAAAAATGCATTAAGTTCGGGAATCAAAAATTCAGTCATAATCTAAACCTGACTTGACTGGTAATCTAACTTTAAGTGGTGGAGTTCTTCATTAGCAGTTTGCACACCTACTTGCAAGTGTTTTACATGTACATTCTTAGCGAATCACCAGGTGTGCTGAAAAATACCACAGGTTAGCTGGAGTGAGACCACTTCGTGCAAACATAATTTTTCAGGTGCTGCATCCAAATCTTCACAAACATTTCCTCTTGCAACATTGGAAGTTCATATTGGATGCACTGAGGCTTACCTACTCAACTTCACAGGCAACTCAACATAACAATATGAACCCCTCCTCAAGGACACTACCACAGAATCAGTGTTAAAGGCTCTACATAAACACAGGGCAGAAGAAATAGACAGCATGAATATATAAGACTGGACAAATCAAGTTATACATTTTGCGTGAGTAAAGGCCGAGTCAGTCTGAAATAATTCCTCAGAGGCCGGTGTCCCTGCACCACATTCCCTTCATCTCCAAACCTATCTCCATTCCTTCGAGCGCTTCAGGTACAAAGTCAGATTCTGGAGTGCCAGTAGACCTGACGTGCCTCATTACATACACAGATGAGACTCTCCGATTGGGCAGGTAATTATTACCTCAATCAGTGATATCATACTCTAAGAGACCCACCTAATGGGGCTTGTTGAGATCATCACATAGTCCTGGCCACAAAAAGGTAGGATAAATCTATTCTGGCCAATTAACACTCCATCTGCCTAATCTCAATTGCCAAAGTGATAGGTGTTGTCAACAGTGCTGCTAAGTGGCACCTATCCAGCAATAACCTACTCATAATCCAGAGTCGAAGGCCACTCATCTCCTGATCGGGCTGTTCCCCCCTTCCTTTTGGGGAGCTGCCCCTTTTTCTTTGTCCCTAAGTTAATTTGAGTTCGTTTACTTGATTGGTATCAAAAGAAATACCACTCATCTCCTGACCAGACAATAGCCTTGATCCAACCATGGACAATGCAGCTCAATTACTAGGTGAGCTGAAAGTGACAGCATTGGACATCAAGGCAGTATCTGACCAACCCTGACAGAAAGTGGCCCTAGCAAAATTAATGCTGATGAGAATCGGGGGAAAGATTTCCACTGATGGAGTTGAAGTTGGCACAAAGGAAGATGGTTTTGTTTGTTGGATGTCAATCATCTCATCCCCAGGATGTTGCTGCAGGAGTTCCTCAAGGTGGTATCCTAAGCCCAAGCATCATCATTTGCTTCAGAATTACGCTTCGTCCTACATAATGTCAGAAGTGTGGATCTTTGCTGATGATTGCACAATGTTCAGTACAATTTGTGACTCCTCAGATAATGAAGCAATCTGTGCCCACATGAAACAAAACCTGGATAGTATTTACCATTTAGCTTTAGGCTAATAAGTTATAAGTAATAAGTCAAACAACGCAGGTGCCAGGCAATGATGATCTACAACTTTATCATCACTGAATTACCGCTATCAGCGGTAAGTTACTATTGACCAGAAACTTAACTTTCATATTTAAAACTGTGACTACAAGAACAAATCAGAGGCTGGGAATTCTGTGACAAGTAACTCACCTCTCGACTCCCCAAGGCCTGTCCATCATCTGCAAGGAGCGTGATGGAATACTCTTCACTTGCCTGGATGGAGTGCAACTCCAATACAGTCAAGAAGCATGATTGGTACCCCATCAATCACCTTAAGTGTTTACTCTCCCAACATTGGCACAAAGAGACAGTGGTGTGTATCGCCTACATGATGTACTGTAGCAATTCACCAAGATCCTTTCGATGGCATCTTCCAAATCTGTGACATCTTCTATCTAGAACAAGGGTTGCAGGCATATAGAAACACTACCATCTGCAAGTTCCCCACCAGGGCACACACCATCATCACTTGCAATTATACCATGATTTACAGTCACTGGGTCAAAAACATGGAACTCAGTCCCAAACAGCACTGGGGTGCAGCTACACCAGATGGACAGTAGCAATTCAAGAAGGTGCCTCACTGTCACTTTCTCAAGGGCACTAGAGATGAGCAATAAGTGTTGGTCTTGCCAGTAACATCACAAGAATAAACAAAAAATACTCTCCAAGGCACATAGGCATATATTTTAGGTTGGCATGCCAAGAATCCAACTATATAAATAGAGGTAACTCTGGAGGTGCATGAGCTATGGTTACAGGAGACAAATATAGTATCAGACAAAGAGATTAAGTGAACTCCTATTGAGAGACCAGTTTCTAGGGATCTTTCAAAAGAAAATGGATGTGTTATTACTGAATGGAGCTTTAAATAAATTGGTTGGTAATGTTGACCATTTAATGGTTTTCTGATTGCACACTGAAGGGAACATATTGAAGGTTTCCCTTTACATCTGGCAGCAACACCAGAACTGGTGGAGGGAAACAGGAAGCTGACATAACACACCTGGAAAGAATTTCCTGCTGCATTCCACTGACATTACTCTGGGCAGCCATGCAGCTATGGAAACCCCTTCCCTGGACTATTGATATTTATCTGTGGAAGTTTGGTCGTCACTTCATTATTTCTTTCTGAAGTTTTAGGTTATGTGGGCTGATAGGGAATCATTCATCAAAGCTGGTAGTTGTCCTGCCTGTTTTTAAGGGTGGGTGACTGAGTTATCCTTCAGACTCTTCTCACCATTTATTCATTCACTTCATGCCTGCAGTTCAATATCATTGGTTGGAATGTTTCCGATACATAGGGTGGTATCTTCTGAACTGGAGTATAACTTGGGAAGCATGAGTGGAAGTGAGAGTGATTTCCACTCGGGAACAGGGCAACTGGCCACACAAGGCGGGGGGGGCGGGGGGAGTTTTCCCATCCCACTCACCACGGGAATCGTAGTGGGCAGGGAATGGACCATGCAAAGGTCCATTGACCTCGGGTGGGATTTTACGGGTTAGGGGCGAGTGAGGAAGGAAAATCCCGCCCTAGGTTTCACACTGGTCCAATTGTTAGATATCCATGCGCACGGTGAATCTTATGGTGGGAGTGGGTAAAATGTTGGTGCCTCCTCCTCAGCTGGGCCAAAGCTAGTCGAAGTGTAGAATTGCCTGGAGCCAGCAAATGTATGCCTGAGGAGATCAGTGAACAAATTGCAGTGACCCGTCTGGGCAGCATATTAATTGTAGCAGTCAATCTGATACTGAGCCATTTCAGCCAACAGGAAGTACTGTAGCTAGCATCTGTCTGCCCTGGCCTTCCCCTCCCCCACCATAGTAAAGCCCATCCTAGAGGAACACAGATGAGTTACCTTTGAGTTCATATATCCAAATGTATGGAGCCTGCAGCACTGACTGGTGTAATGAAAATAATCGCCGTGCACCCTCCCTGAAAAATTATTGGGCTCCCCTCTATCGGTCTCGAGACACAGTCAAGGGACCTTTACCTTGTCATCATAAACATACCACTTGCCCCATTACCAGCCATGATCATCTACCCATGCTACCCAAGGTTCTCTACCGGCACATTGTTGTAACCCAACCCCGCTCCCCTCCCCACCAACCTCAATAATGGGCTCTAAAGAGCCAATCCCTGCTTCCGTCTCTCCATCCCTCCCTCCTTTTCCCCCCACTTTTCCTTGGACAACTTCAGTTGCCCTTCAGCGTAGACTTTATTGTAGCTCCTGACGTTGCTAGGATCTCGATGTTATGAGACTCATAAGTCAGGGCGTGAATGGTGGGGACTGCACCATAGAGAGGAGAATGTACCTGAGCTTGGATCTCATGCAGTTGACTCGTGATTATGAGGATGCCCCTTTAGTCAGCCAACTGTGCTCATCTTGAACTTCATCCACCAAAAACTCTCCTCTCACTTTGAGAATTCACATGTACACAGCAACTGTGAAGAAGAGCCTTGAGAAAATGGAGGAAGTTTCAGACACACTCCATCACCTACTATCCTCCCCTGTCATTCACCAACGTTCCTCATCATTCTTGACCAACTCAATATAACCGTTCCCCTCTCCTCTATCACCCTAGAACATCCCTCTGTTACATTTTGCCTATGACCATCACCCTCAACATGTTTCTCTCCACTCTCCACCATTTCCATGCCCCTTCTTGCCCTCACTCCTCCCATTATCTGTGCCACATGTTGTGTCTGTTTCCATGAACCTCCCCACCCCTCCCATGAGACCACCTGCTACCCATTCTTGACCCTTTACCCCGTTATCCTACTGCATCTCCTCACTGCAAATGTTCCCTCAGCTGCCCAGTACTCTCATTTCAACCCTAAGGAATCCACAGTACACAACAACGACCCCGCCCTTTCAAAGCACCTCCCTCCTATCATCCCTGCCTTAACCTCATCCCTCCTACCCATTCACAGGACCCCCACAGCCAACATGGAAGGCCCTTCCCAAGTCTCTGCACCCTCACCTTTCCTCCCTGGTTCTGCCCTACCCTGGACTCACCACCCCCCTCCCCACCCCCTACTTCAGCCAGCCTCCCTGACCAGTAGTCCCCGATCATCAAATTGTTGAACAGCATTCCGAAAGAGGAAAAGAAAACACTGGATTTTCACTCCAGATCCAGCAAGTTGACTACCTTGCCTACCTCATGCCACTTATATGCAGGCATAAATCTGACGGCACATATTGCTTGCTTGACAATAACTTAACCGGAAGGGGAGTTTACTTCTGGCAAGCTAGTTTTTTAATAAGCGTGCATGACACGCAAACGCTTGCCATCAGAAAGGTTGGCGTACCTTCAACTTCTCTGAAATTAACTGTATAAGTTCATCCTACAATCAGGAAGCTGGTTTTTGACCTTCCATTGAATTAAGTTCCTCCGCCCACCATGCTTTCTACCCATCAAGATAGAAATATGTCTTTGGCAGAAGCACCATAGGCAGTTCCCTAGTGGTGATATGTTACCTGCCACACCTGATACTGAGTTTCACTGACTTCAATGGAATTGAATATTCGGAGGGTATATAACAGCTGGCCCTACCATACCACCTATTCTTTACTACTGCCCAAAGTGACTTTCTACTAAATAATCATGATTCTTAATTGCTTTTGAGTTCATTTTGGTTCTGCCCACAGTCCAACTGAGTCTCAATGTTTCTCTCTTGACTATTAATTATATAAATTGAATAATTTGCTGTTAACTCAAATAACGTCATCCTGTCAGTTGGAGTGGTCCGACGGATCACTAGAGGGTGAAGTTGATTTGCAACTCCTCACCCAGCTGAGGTTTACATTTTCGAAACGTAAATTGAAAATGCTTGGTTTTGGTATTAACATTAACTGACCGCTCCCTGACATGGAATACTTAGATGGTGTCAGTGTTGGATGCGACGAGTAAGCACTTCTCAGCACCAATGTCAGGCCTTTGGACCTTCGTGCCACTGATTCATACTTTATACTAAGTTGCACTTTATTCTTCCACTATCTGAAGGTCAGGAGAATACAAGAGAGCCAATGTTAATTCCAGTAAGTCATTCATAGCAACAATGATTCTTGTTCAGGTCTGGTCAGTGCTATATTACCAGATATCCTGTGAATAAAATTACACATTAGTTCATAGAGAAAAGGATATGCTTGCAAAGCATCTGTTCAGACTCATAGGATGTAAGATGGGCAATCTTCTTTTCTTACTGTGGTCCTCACGAAGCAGTAAAATGTTTAAAATCTATTGCTGGGAAAAAGCTGAGACTTAACATTATGAAACACATTCACCTTAATAAAATACAAGGACATCTCCTCAGAAGCTGGCCCAATGGAGGTTACAAAATCTAATAAAAATGGTAGCAAATTCAGATGGTCTAGTAAAACCACGCTAACTGCTTTGATGCAAAGCTAAATACTCTTATAGCTAATGATTATTTTATTAGTGCTCTGCATTAAAACATTGCAGTAGCACAATGCACTTAAGGATTGTTAATGAATCAATGTATTCTCCATGAATAATTCAAGCCTTCTGGAGGTAATAGGACTGTCATAGATTTAAGTGGAATCCCAATACAAGTTTTCTGGCTTTTTTTTCCTGTCTTCACCTCCTTGTGTTCTTCCCCTCACGGTTATGACTGGGGAGAAATTTCTGGCAGAAATTAGATTTCTCCCTGTTCTCTCTAATTAGCTCAATGAAGCTGGAAAATGTTAACGAACTCACCATTCTATCTGCCCTAGGAGACTAATATGCGACCAATACCTCTGTGTGAATTTTAGGCGTACTGTTATGCTTAGTGGCTTTTTGCTTCCACTGATTGATGTACTTTGCTACATATTCTCACATCTGCACACAATGTACAAAGTCTTCTGATCTCAAAAAAAGAAGAGGATGTGAAATATTCCTCATTGCCCTCAATTTTACTTTCTGACTTAGAAGTCAGTGGGCCTGATTTTACCATTGCGATGCACCCATTTTCGGGCGCGAAAACTTGGTAAAGTCGGGCGTGAAGCGAATAGAGCAATCCGTGCCGATTCCCCCTTTACCAAAGCCCGATAATGGACGCAATCGGGACCGCACCCGAAACGGGTGTGACGTCAATTTAAATGCATTTGCATGCATTTAAATTGACTTAATAAGCTGGATGCCCAAACTGACCAGCATTTCCCCCTTTACCATCACGTTCGCCCATCCAGAGTCAGCGCAAAACAGACATGCTCGGCAAATGTCTGTTTCAGGTCCTCCAGCTTCTGAAGAGTTTCCAGCGGCTCTCCAACTCAGATCGGTGGTGGTGGGGGGAGGCCAGATTGTTCTCTGGTTGGGGGGGGTGGGGGGGGTGGGTGGAGAGATGGAGGGGGCAGCGGGGCAGGGAGTCACGATTGGTCTGGATAGGGGGGGGTGCATAAAGGGGACAGTTATGTTGTGGGAGTGGGGCAATGTCTGTGGGGGCTATCGTTCCCTGGCTGCTTTATGCGGCTCGGGAGCGATGTGGCAGGGGAGCGTTCTTCAATTTTTTTTTACTGCACATGCGCAGTTGAAGGCTCCAATCAGAGCTGCAGCATTTCGGGCGCGATAAGCCCCGCCCACAGCGTGATTCAGGTTCACGGCTTTTTTTTCAGGCTGAGTGCGTATGGGGGTGCCAGAGAACAGGGTTTAGAAGTCGGATCTGAATCACACCCAGATTCAGCACTTAGAATCAAAATGATAAAATCGTGTCCCGTAAGTGAGCATAAGGTGAGCACACATTTCTCATAATGTGCTTATTTTGCAGCAGTTTTCAAAGGTACAATTATCACTTAGGCTGAAGGCTCTCTTAGTGAGCTGGGCAAGAAAAGAAAAATGCATTTCTAAAGAACATGATCCCAAATTTCCACTGAGCTTGCCCAGGAAGGTCATGACCCTGAGGAGCTGGGGTCTAAACATCATTGCCCTTCACTTTTCACAAGGCATAGCTCAAGTCGCCACTTGCCAGAAAAGTGGCCACCCATATTGAGCGAGGCACGGCAGGGGCAGGAAGCTCTCAGACCCAGGATTTTCACAGCCTAGACCTGGTAATTGGCTAGCTTGCTGGTAGGTGAGGTGGGAAGAGGTGTATCAGGTTGCTGGCTTGTGGAAGTGGAATATGACCTCCATTCCTGATGATTTTGGTCATGGTGGAGCAAGCTGAGAGGGCCAATTTGTGACATTTTCTGGACCAGAGGTGTATGCAGGGCAGCAAGCAGCTGGACATTGCCTTCTCCTCTACCTAATCAATGCTCAGGATTCTGTCAGTGGTAATGCCACTTGATGGTGAAATGGTACTGTAGGAAACTCCCCTTAGCCTTGAAAAGTCCAGTGGATGAAGTAGCACAGGTCTAAGTGGTGCACCCTAACACTTACACGAGATATTGCATGTAATAAGTTTTGACTCCCAAATTTACACTGTCACTACACTTCTTGCACAGAGGAAATATTCAACAGTGATGACTTTTATTGGATTATAGCTTGAAACACTCCTGAATAAATTTAGATTTATCTTGTTCTGACCTGTATGGGTTTGCATGAAAACTAGCTTTAAAATATCTACATCACACTGGGAATTTTAAAAGTAATTTTAAAAGTTCATGGATTTGGACTTACTGGACAGAATTTTCTGGCTGCACTTGCCCCAATGCCAGAAATTCCTGCCTGAGGTTCTTTGCATGGTTCATGTCCCACCCACGACAATTCCTTTGGTGGGCGGGACGGGAAAATGATAGGTTTGTTATAATAGTCAAAAATATCAGCTCTTCCAGAATCCGGCTCCAATACCCCAACTTCTCAGTTTAACTCAATGTGTATGTATCCCTCAAAGGGGCAGGCAACTGTTTATAATAATTTTAAAAAGCTTTTTGATGGGGATCCTCACCTGCAGCTAAACATAACTTTATATACATGAGTTTCCCAAGCTTCCTGGAACTTACCATTGATACCAAGGTGCGAAGTCTAGAAAGGCAGTGCCAGTAAGTATCTCAACTTTGCCTGTGATAACATGTCTCCAAGATGTCCTTCCACAGGGCAAGAATACTGAAGGTAATTGAATCTCCCAGGAGTCCTACTTAAATTTAAGTATTAGTGTCACAAGTAAGCTTCCATGAACACTGCAATGAAGGTACTGTGAAAATCCCCTAGTCGCCACATTCTGGCGCCTGTTCAGGTACACTGAGGGAGAATTTAGCATTAACCAGCACAACGTTGGGGAAAAAACCAGAGCTCTCAGAGGAAACATGGGGAGAACATGCAGACTCCGCACAGACAGTCACCCACCCAAGCTGGAAATCAAACCCGGGTCCCTGGCACTGTGAGGCAGCAGTGCTAACCACTGTGCCACCATGCTGTCCACTCTGAGAAGGTACCAGTTCTTTAGCAATGTGGTTCTTTATGGACTCTAACCTGGACTCAGGTAAAGTATCCGCTGTGTTCTTTATGGACATCAGGAGAAACAGTGGACAGTACATCGGTAGATTCAATGAAACTGAAGTCTTAATGCTGCTCAGCCACTAAAAGCATAGCTGATTCTTCTAAAATGACAACAGATATGTTATAAGGTGCATCCATCACCAGGAAAGATGGAACACTCTCTAGAGATCTTTTAGGAGATTATCTAGTACAGAAAGAGGCTCTTCCTCATCACTCGAGCATGAGCTAATTCAGGTCGAGCAACTCTTCTTGGCGATGGTCACCATCTGCTGCACTGCCTTCAGCATCCTTCACCTGTGGACTTACTCTGTGAAGAACTGAGAGATTCATAACCTCAATCTTTGCCCTGGATCCAATGGATGGTGTCTAGGTGAAAGAAAGGAATTTACTGCTGAGTGTATAAACTTCCTCAGCTTTGGACGGTTGAATTTCCACTACTCTGAAATGAAAGGCTGAAGATTGTGGCATGAAAGGCAATGAGGTATTCAAATGTTAAGCGTCATCTGGTTTTTCCAGCATTCTTAGAAGTATGTCGCTCAAAAAGATCTACATTGATTGTGAAGAACATCGATAAATGTCGCTCCATGGAGCTGAGGGCAACAATAATCCTGCCTTTGATTGGAAGGTAATTCTGCCTGGATCTTGTAACTTGATGTTTGATGGGCAAAGGGTCATTAGTTGAAGCCAGTTGAGGTTATCTGATAATATGTTAACAGCTACAATGCAAGCATCTCAAAATGGTTGATGGCATGGAGTTTCCCACCCTTTCAATTGGTTTGGCAGACCTTTGTATGGGTGGGGCCGCTGCATGTGGGCCTACCAATCTATGGAATCAGGCAAAGCCTAGGAGTTGCCCTGGATTTTAGTCCGATTTGGCATTCGGAGTTGGGGCAGTATTGCGCACTGAATCACCTGCTCGATAAAGGATTTCCATGGGGTATTTTTAAAATATAAAGACTTTAAGAATGGACTCAATGTCCCATGGTGGATTCCTGCATAACCTGCCACAGGAGATCATCATCTGCCACTGGACCTACTGTTTAAAGAAAGAAGTGAACTTGACGCTTTAACTCCTTTTCATGAAAACCTGACACCGTTCGGTACTGGAGAAAATGACGGTTCCATAATGTCCACTGCTGATCTCGGTGTGGCCCCTCAAGGCAGTGAAACAGGCAGGGACTCCTCACTAGGCACGGTCATCATTACCACCCTCCAGTGTGCCTCCATCAAGTGAAATTTATTCAAACTCCTTCAAATATTTCTTCACTCTCTGGTTCCTTTGATAATACCGATGTGTCTTTTCAGATCGTTACCTGCACTCCTGCCACCCTGTTCTGAAATTGGACCTTCTCTCTTGGGTTCTAGATGTGAGACTTGGTTCTTAGACAGACTCCAGACATACTCTGGTATCTGTTTAACACATGCTTATTAGTATTTTATTTATTGTCACAAGTAGGCTTCCATCAATACTGCAATTAAGTTACTGTGAAAATCCGCTAGTTGCCACACTCCAGTGCCTGTTCAGGTACACTGAGGGAGAATTTAGCATGGCCAATGCACCTAACCCACAAATCTTTAGGATTGTGGGAGGAAATCGGAGCACTTGGAGGAAACCACGCAGACACGGAGAGAACATGCAGACTCCACACAGACAGTGACCTAAGCCGGGAATCAAACTCGGTCCCTGGCACTGTGAGACAGCAGTACTAACCAATTCTAAGTACTTCTAAGTTAAAAAGTAGACATGTTGCTCCTAGGCATAATTGCAACCTCTTTCTCTCTCAAGTGTAACATACGGCTGACTGATGTTAACTGGACACCATAATCTACATCATATATTAGCACATCCCATCTGTTAACCCTTTATACTACATCAAGGACTGCAAATAGGCTGTCCATGCACCCCCAGGTCAACCAGAAGTATTGAGCAGTCAGTGACTCCTTCCAATTAATGTTCAGCTGGTAGAAAACCACAACTAGGTGGATGAAGCTGTGTGCCAACTTTCCAGGGAGCTGCCACGAAGCATCCTTTCTACTGTACTGATCTCTACATTGGATGACATGATCTGTTTGTGCTCAACGAACATGCAATCACTTCCTCATAACTTGACTTCTGAGTAAACAGGGTTGAAATTTATTTTTGCGTGCATCAAATTCCACATTCTCTGAAGACACAGTGATGCTATCTTTCCCAAAATTCACAATAAGGATTGGTATTCCCTTGGTAGTAGAAAAATCAAATGTCACAGCTGATTTTTTTTTTCCAGTGCAGCAGTATATGAGTCAGAACACTCAGCAGAGAAATGAGCTTGTATGGAAATTCTTTATATTTATGAGAAACATTTATTTATAGAAGAATAATTTATAATTGGAGCAAGGTTTTCTTTGAGATTGTGTACAGAAACGCATTTTTCGGTGAGTCAAATAGATGAACTCAATCTGTTCCCTACTCATCATTTATTTTATAGTGCATGGTGATGGAAGGGGGTTGGGTGAGTGCATCTTAATGTAGCACTTAGTAATCAGCAACAACATTTATATTATATGGACGTGCTGCATCCAATCCAAGAACTGCATCATAGACACAGTGCACTAGGGTGTTGTTTATTTATATTTATTTAAAAACCATTTCTATTAGCGTCTCCTTTTCAAATGTCCTTTCTGCATGTTCTGTGCCCTCTAACACCATTTCTTCCCTGACAGACTGGCACAGCATTCTGAACAGCTGACCTGAAAACAGGCATAAATGGATGTAAGAAGGTTCTTTAATATGTATTCAATAGTGCAAAACAACTGAAACACCCTATACACTGTGGTATATAATGAAATTCAGTCCTAACTGATTGAAGATAATGATATTTGGCCATTAATTTTTCATTTCCATCAAGCAAAAGGATTGACCACTGCCATAGATTTTCTCAGAAAGCGTGTGCAAAACTCTCTCATTTATTATAAGTTCATTTTCTTTTTGCTTCCCCATTCATCCTGAAGGAGTCGTATTGGAGTACTCATGTCTCTTACATCTACTTACTATCTTCCTTACTGATTGACGTCTCTATCCTTCAATAGAACCTCCCAAGCCCGTAACTTAAAACTGCATTTATTCAGGTGGTATTAATGACACAAAAGATGGGATTTTCTGGCTCACCATACTGGCGGGCATCATTGCGGGCAAGACAGAAAATTTGGAGAGTCGTTGGGCATCATTTTCCACCATCTCTCCCCCCTCCCCTCCCGTTTTCTGGCGGTGGAGATGACTCGTCACTGACGAATGGCAGAATCCTCTGGTGACACCAATGTCAGTGGCATTTTGCATTTGCTGGTGGTGCCACCAGAGAAACTGCCATAGGGCGATCACCATCAGTGGGTCCAGAAGATCCCGCCGGCGGGAAGGGCTGGAAAATTCAGCTCATTGACTTTTACTGGCTGTCCAAACTTTCCCAGTCCATCTGCGATCATGCCCTCCGGTGTCAGGCCTGGAAAATCCAGCTTGGGGTTTCATGAGACATGCTAGCGTGCTTTGCCTTGTGAAAGTATTGGTTTTAAATCAAAGAAGTGACATGGCATACAGGCCATAAGTTCCTAAATTTGATTCCCCATCTCTGATAAATTATCCAATGCAAAAGAAAATGAAACATGAAAACAACTCCAAAGATCATAGAATCATACAGTGCAGAAGGAGGCCATTCAGTCCATCAAATCTGCACCGACACAATCCCACCCAGGCCCTATCCCCATAGCCCCATGCATTTACCCTACCTAGCCCCCCTGACACTAAGGGGCAATTTAGTATGGCCAATTCACCCATCCGCATATCTTTGGACAGTGGGAGGAAACCGGAGCACCCGGAGGAAACCCACGCAAACACAGGGAGAATGTACAAACTCCACACCGGCAGTGACCCAAGCTGGGAATTGAACCCGGGTCCCTGGCCCTGTGAGGCAGCAGTGCTAACCACTGTGCCACCGTGCTGCCCTAGCATATGTCACAAGAGGCATAAGAAAAGCAAACACCAAGCCAAAGAAGGAAAGGTGATGAGGCCTAGTCAACAGCAAACAGGAGAGTTTTGAAAGAGGGCCTTAAGGATGAAGATGGTGGGAGAAAGGTTTAGGGAGAGAACTCCAGTGAGTGGGACCTAAGTGGCTGAATGCATGGTTACCAACAAAGGAAATGGGGGTAGACAAGAATTGTAGGAGAGGTGTTGTGCAGCTGGAGGAGGTCACAGAGATAGAAAAGGGTGAAGTCATGGAGCGATTTAAATAGAAGAATACACATGTGAAATTTTGAAGGACCAAGGACAGTTCAGGTCAACGAGGGCTGGATAATGGATGAGCAGAAATTGTTGAGGGATAGGATATGAGCAGCAGATTTTGAATTAGATAAAGATAATGGAGGATGGGAGGCTGGCCAGAAATGCATTGGGGTAACTGAGTTTGATAGGCGTCAAGGGAATTGTTGAGGTTTGTTGCAGTAGATCAGCTAAGAACAGGTGACCTAGTGGAGCTGCAGTAGAGGTCTGTGTGATATAGAGGATATGGAGTTGGAAACTCAGCCCATGATTGATAGGATGCTGAAATTACGGGCAGTCTGGTTCAGCATGAGACAGTAGTCAAGAAAGAGGACCGAGTCAGTGGCAAGGCACTAGGTGAGGATGTCAGGTTAGGACAGAAGCGACGATATTATCCACTATAATTAAAATATATGATGGTGCACACTATCTAGATTCACATATGATTAATGGGTATTAGGGTGACATATGGAAGGGCAACATTGTCTGTAAAATAATACAATACTAGGGGGCAAAAGAGCAAAGATAAAGGAGGTGAGTGGGTAGTGGGCTTGTGTTGGGATTCGTGTGTGCACATTTCATAGCAGCAGCTGTCCGTACAAAACAGCAGCTGCCTCCAGTCATGTCTGATTTTTATCAGCCCGGAGTGGGAAACACAAAGGCCTGAATTCTCTGAACTCATCGCAATTGGAATTCTCCACTTCCACTGATGTGAATGGAGATTTGGCTGTGTGCCAAATTGTCCATTCTCATTGGCAGCAGTCATGGGACATGAACGACCAGAGAATTCTCGACAACATGTGCAGATTAGACCTGGTGCGAGCAGATCTAATTTTGCGGAGTCATTTGGTGAGGTGAGATATTCTTTTAGTGAGATAGGTTACGACTCGGTATATGGTCTCAGGACATGTTTGGGATTAAGAGGAGAGGTAAGGGGTCCATTGGGATTGTGAAAAGTGGGCACAAGTTTTCGTAAAGTGTGAATGAACTTATTGAACTGTCAAGAGAACAGTCAAAAAAATCTATCGAGTGAAACTGTCAAAATGTTAAGAGGAACAATGAAAACTGTCACAACTGTCAAAATTGTCAAGAGCAGCAATGGAGAGGAAATATCAAAACTGTAAAATGTGTCAAAGGAAGTTGCCAAGCTGTCTAGGCATTTAAAACACCTCCACTTTAAATATTTGAAAATACTCGGGGGGTGGGGTGGGGGGGGGGGGGGGGGTGATATTTTCCACCTCTGTTTTCAGAGAAAGGAAATGATGGGGCGGGGGGGGGGGGGGAGAATCGATCGGGAGTCAGGGAAGAAGGATGGGTTCCATGGTGGGGGGGATTCCGTTGTGGTGGTGGAATTCCATGGTGGCAGTAGGGGGCTTTCTGTGGTGGTGGGGTTTCTGCTTCTGTGGGGTCCATGTTTTTGTCTATTTTTATTTTTTACATCTTTTGAAAGCCTAAGTTGCTGGTGGGGCAGACTCATCTCTGCCAGCATGACATCGTGGGATCCACCTCCTTAATTTTTTTCGACTATGAGTTTTAAAAATAAGGCAGGAAAATCCAGCAGTGCAGCTGGTGGGCTATACCAGTTGATCAACGTGGCAAGCTAGTAAGATTGCAAGAGAGGGGATAAACCAGGTTTGTGCCTGGTATCTCACCTCTTGTGACGATACTGGCCCTAATTGCCGATGTAATCAACCTCGCACCTGGGAAGGGCATGAGGCTAATATTAAGATTTAAATCTTAATTTAAATATTATTAGTGAGCCCAGGACAGAATCATCCGGGCTCATTTGCCTTACGACTTCGCCAGTGTAGGATCATGAATAGTCCCTAGCAACGGGGACCACATGTGCTAGTCTCACCAGTGGGACCAGAGGCACTGGAGGTCCCCTGGGTGGTTGGACGCAGGGGGCACAGTGCCCCTTGGGCCATGCCAGTCTGACACTGCTAGCCTGGAATATTGCTAATGCCAGCCAGGCACACTGGCACTGCCAGCCTGGACCCCGGCAGTGCCCACCGGACACCCTGGCACTGCTCACTGGGCAGTATCAATAGGCAGGGCCTAAGGGAAGGGAGAGGCAGTGCACAGAGAGCTGCGCACTCTGCAATTGGGATTGTCGGGGTAGCAATTGATGGGGGGGGGGGGGGGCAGTGAACTGGAACGGCAATTGGCCAGGGTGCCGCAATCAGGGGGGTGGGGAGGCGATATCCAGGGGAGTGACAATCTCTAAATGCACTTTGTACTGTTGTACATAGTGCATTGGGAGGTCAGGTGAACATGCATTTGCACACTCAAGCAGTCAGCAGCCAGCTTCCCGGTGTGAACAGAGTCCGTCCACTCCCCCGACTGGTGAGAATCAGACTTTGCCTCATTTTTTTCTCCAAATGTGATAAGATTTGAATTTTTCTCTCACCGAGAAAACGAAGACTTTCCTGTTTTCGCACTCATTCGACACTTAGAACTTTTTTGGTAAGATCGCCCCCAATGTGTTTTTTATGCTTTTGTTTCCCAAATAAGGGCTGCAATATTTAAAACTTTATTTTATTTAATCTCAGCATGGATCCTGAGGTCTGCTCTAAATTTGCACTAAGTTGCTATCGGGATGTAAAGCAACACGGGGGTAGATGGAGGGGCATTAGTTGACATGGAGTGTATGAGGGGTTCTGGGGTTGGTGGAGGGGAATAGATTGGCATGGTGGGTATGAGGGTTATCAGGTTGGGTGTAGGAGCTCAGATTGATAAGGAGGCTATATGGGATAATGGGGCGGGGGGTTAGAGAGCATGAGATGGAATTGGTTGGCAAGGATGGGCCAATGGGGTGTGTACGCAGGAGTAAGTGGCTGGAAGGAGGTGAGGGCCGGAGGACTGTTTTTTATTTTGTTCCTTTTCTTAATATCTTGTACAAAGTGGCGATGTACCAAAGCATACCATCTGTCCAGCCCGTGCCTGCACCAGACAGCATCTACACTCATGCAGGGATCAACCGCCACAACTCCCAGAGAAGCCCACCAACTCTTAAGAAATCTCGACTTTCAGGGCATTTTCTCCTGGTTGGGGTTGCAGAGTTCCAACTCAGTGGCTCTGCCCCAAGAGCAAAAGTACTGTTGCAGCCCCAGCAGCGGCCACTGCCAGCCATTTGATGGCAGTTCCCTGAGGCAGGACTTCTCTTGGAAGTATGCTGAAGCTCGCTTCACGTCAATCATAGACCCAATGACCATTAAATGGCTGTGGGATGAGCCAACCAAAAGCAGACAGACTTTCTCCAAGCTTTTATGTCTGTGTGTGTGTAAATGTCAGCCCATAGAATCATAGAATCCCTACAGTGCAGAAGGAGGTCATTTGACCCATCGAGTCTGCACTGACTCTCTGACAGAGCATTTTATTCAGGCCCTATCCATGTAACCCCGTATATTTTCCATAGCTAATCCCCCTAACCTGCATGTGTTTGGACTGTGGGAGGAAACCAGAACACCAGAGGAATCCCTTCTTTTCAACTTTTCTCTCAAAATAGCAAAAAAACAGTTCTACGGTACTCTCACAGTAACTTGTGGCTCAATTCTGGAAATATAGAGGGAAATTCTTTCCACTGGTTGGTGAATTAGGCAAGCACTGCTACGCCAAGGGTAGTAAATGTTTGGGACATTCTTTTACAAATTAGTTTAATTGTTAATTTCAAATCTGAGATTGGTAGTTTTTTGTTAACCAAAGATATTAAGGGATATGGTTTCAGATCAGCCATGATCTCATTGATTGACAGAACAAGATTGTGAAATGGCCTGTTCCTATCTTCCCATCTTTAGTCTTTTGAATGTTTTTCTCAGCAACATTGTCCTTTGGATGGGGAGTGTCTAAAATTGAACAAACTATTCCAAATGTGGCATCTTTGGCAATCTCTACTGAGTGGGTCCTCTTTTAATTTGAAGCCAAATACACTAAAGATACATCCTTGCATTTGATTGTCTTTTTTGATTATGATTTCAGAATGGTCAGGAAATTAATATTAATTAAACAAGATCCCATTCCTTTCTCCTATCTGATTGTGGATATGTTTTCATTGTGTGCTTTTTATCATTTCTCCTGTTCTGACATGCATGAGCTAAAATCTCTCTACATTAAAATTAAGCTGCTTTGTCTGTCTGGTGAATCGATCAACACTCTGAATGATGTTTATTTATCTCCTTTGTATTGGCTATGTAGCTTAACGCTATCAACATTTAGAATACTGGAAGCAATGCCTTTCAAACGACCAGTGATGTGCACTGCAAGGTCCAAGAACAGAAGCTCATTGAGTTCATCTCACCACAGAGGTTTTCCAATTCATCATTACCATTAGTTTTCTTTCTGAGACTTCCAAATAATAGCGGCCTATTTTATCTGTGAACATGCACTGAGTGTGTCTGTCTCTCAGCTATCTAACAGTCACTGCCACTAGATCAGCTTTATGGGCTGGTCTATAGCTGCAGGGGTATCATTATCAGGCTCCCTCGCATTCTCTGGCACATCGACCATTGCTTCTTTCCTGATTGCATAATTATAAAGTTATGCTTCCAAAATTGGTAAGACAGGGCTAGGGGCATTCTGCGAGGCACACTCAGATCCATCTAGACACTGGAACCTCTCTTTGAGCATCTCAATCACTTGCTCAATGCTCATGTTTGTATTCATGCGTGTCAGCAGTCCTACAACATGGCGTCATGAGCTGTGAGAGTAGCAGGTATCCCTCATCACACAGTTGCCATCCTTGCCCTTTGCCTCTGCTATTAAAATTGTGCTGAGACACAGTAAAAAGCCATCGCGACAGCCTCCACTATGTCATAAATTTGCGTGCGAGAAGCTGTGCTTGTCATCACAAATAAGCTTCACGTCTCGGGGATGCAAGCATTTCGGCCCCATATAAATATGAAAGTTTACATTTGGGACATGCAATGCCACATGGTGCAATCAGTAGTCATGGCAACCTTGGAGAATCTGGGAATTCTGAAAAATGCTTTGGCCCTCTCAGGCATCTGTGTGGCGGGCACTGCTAATTATACAAATCGAGCTTCCCTGGTAAAGAAAGCATTAGCGACTTGTCTTATGAAAGTGCATAGCAAATTGGCTGATCTGACAGAAGTAATCTGTGGCTCCCTGGAATGAGCTTATGGCACTAGAAGTGAGAGCTGTGATCACTTTCAGTGGCACAGTCAGAACCTTTCATGCTGAGCACCTTGATTGCAGATCTAGCTACAACATGTAAGGTTTGCCTTTTTATTATTAATTAATAGCTTTGAGAGACTAGTTTCAGCAATGTTACCACCTTATTAAGAAATATAATATTTAGTTTTATATTTATCAAATCATCCCACGAAAGCAAGCAGACAAACTCTTCAGTAAATCTTGTGCTCCTTGAACTTGATCTCCTGTGTCTCAAGTCCAGGATACCTGCAGGCCACGAGGAGATCAACAACTTTCACACTCACTGGTAATCAAATTTATGCCACCTGAAAGGTCTCTGCCTTCATGTGTGAATTTATGCCACCTGAATGGTCTCTGCCATTCAGTGTGAAACTAAAACTGAATCTGAACCTGAACCCCCATCCTAACCAGTAATTCGTAAACTTGTGTTACATGCTGATCAACTGGGTTCATCTTTTCTAACTGGAATCGTTCAGGAATGTCTCTCTCATCTACTGCATCGGCTGAAGTAATTTCAGCTACGTGATTGTCTGCATATACTAACTCTGGTTAACTTCAATTACTCATGATGGGCGGGATTTTCCAGCCGCGCTCACCCCAAGTCCGAAGGTCAACATACCTTTGCATGGTGCATGTCCCGCCCACTATGATTCCCATGGCAGATGCATGGAAAAATTCCGCCCGATACATTTTCTTAGTGAGATTCAGCTTAAGTTACAAAAACCTACGCAACAATAGCCATAGAATCCCTACAGTGCAGAAAGAGGCCATCTGATCTATCGAGTCTGCACTGACTCTCCAAAAGAGCATCCCTCCCAGACCCTCCCCTCTGTAACCCTGCATATTTACCATGGCTAATGATGCTGAAGGAGAGAATTAATTTCCAATTGGAAAGACATAGGCTCAATAGGAATAGTCAGCATGGTTTTGTCAAAATGAGATCATGCCTAACAAATTTGATAGAATGTTTTGAAAACGTGAATGCGGAAAGTGCAGTTGACATTGTTTATATGGATTTTAGCAAAGCCTTTGACAAGGTCCCACATGGGAGATTAATTCAGGAGGTTCAAGCACATGGAATTCAGGGAGATTTGGCGAGATGAATCTGAAATTGGCTTAGTGATGGGACACAAAGGGTGATGGTAGAAGGCTCTTTGATTGACTGGAAGCTGATGTCAAGTGGTGTACCACAAGGTTCAATGCTGGAATCCTTACTGTTTGTTAAATACATTAATGATATAGATGATTTTATTCCTTAGAAAGTAAGAGAATGAGGGGGTGACCTTATTGAGGTGTATAAAATCATGAGGAGCAAGATAGGATGAACACACATAGTCTTTTTCCCAGGGGGATTGAAAACTAGAGGGCATAGGTTTAAGGTGAGCAGGGAAAGATTTAAAAGGGACCTGGGGGACAACTTTTTCACGCAGAGGATGGTGCAAATATGGAATGAGCCAGAGAAAGTGGTTGAGGCAGGTACAATAGCAAAATTAAAAAAACATTTGGATATATACATGGATGGGAAAGGATTCGAGGGATATGGGCCAAACACAGGCAATTGGGAGTAGCTGGGAGGGCACCATGGTTGGCATGGACCAGTTGGGCCGAAGGGCCTCTTTCTGTGTTGTATTGCGCTATGACTCTATGCTAATGTGGGGGGAATGATAAGCAATTATGCAGATGATACCAACATTGGTAGAGTGGTTATTAGTAAGGAAGAAGGTCGTAAATTACAGGAAGATATAGATGGTCAGATGGACAGAGCAGTGGCAGATGGTATTTAATTAACCCAGATATGCGCAAGGTGATGCATTTAGAAAGAAGTAACAAGACAAGGGAGTATGTAATGAACAGCAGGAAGCTCAGAGGAACAGATGGATCTTGGGGTACATATTCACAGATCCCTGAATGCAGCAGAGCAGGGGAATAGGATAGATA
This sequence comes from Mustelus asterias, assembly GCF_964213995.1. Classification (NCBI taxonomy): domain Eukaryota; kingdom Metazoa; phylum Chordata; class Chondrichthyes; order Carcharhiniformes; family Triakidae; genus Mustelus; species Mustelus asterias. The sequence continues at coordinate 48,500,287 of NC_135806.1, read as the reverse complement.
AGGCGGCAAATGGGACACTTGCTTTTATCAGTTGTGGTGTAGAGTACAAGAGCAATAGTAATGTTGGAGTTGTACAGAACATTTCTTAGGTCACAGCTGGAGTACTGTGTGCAGTTCTGGTCACCTCAGTATAGGAAGGATGTGATTTCATTAAAAGGGGGTGCAGAGGAGAGTCACCAGTTGTTGCCTGGGATGGAGAATTTGAGCTATAAGGAGAGACTGGATAGGCTTGGGGACATGATTGAGGTGTACAAGAGTATGAGGGGTATGGACAGAGCAAATAGAAAGCAGCTGTTCCTCTTGGTTGAGGGGTTAAGCATGAAGGGGCATAGTTTTAGGGTAAGGGGCAGCAGATTCAGAGGGGATTTGAGAAAACATTTTTTCACCCAGAGAGTGGTGGGAATCTGGAATGCACTGCCTGGGAAGGTAGTGGAGGCCGGAAAACTTACAACCTTTAGAAAATATTTGGATGAGCACTTGAAGCGTCATAACATCCAAGCATATTGGACAAGTGCTGGAAAATGGGATTAGTGCAACTTTAGTGGTAGTTATTGTTGGTGCAGACTTAATGGGCCGAAAAGCCTTTTCGGCGCTGTGTGACTCCATGGGCAGGATTTTCCAGCTGCGCTCAACCCAAGACCAGAAAATCCCGCCTGAGATCAATGGACCTCTGCATGGTCCTGCCCTGCCTGCTATGATTCCCATGGCGGGTGGGATGGGAAAATTCCGCCCCTGACTCTAATCCACCTTACTTATACATCTTTGGACTGTGGGAGGAAACTGGAACACCCAGAGGAAAGCCCAAGCAGACAGGGGGAGAAAGTGCAAGCTCCACATATATAGTCACCCAAGGTGGGAATTGAATCCGGGTCCCTGGTGTTGTGAGGCAGCAGTGCTAACCATGTGCCATTGTGTCACTCCTCCAGAGCTCATCCACACCTTCATAGCTGAAATACAGTCCCCTGTGACAGAACTCATGGAAAAGTTCTCAAACTACATGCTGGGTCAATGTATCCTGTAGGATGTGGGTAATGTAGGAATGTTATTGTGCAGATGCAGTGCAGGCTGATTTATCTGCCTTCTTTTACAGCTTTCCACTACTCTCCTTGCTCTTGCATAAAGGTCATTTAAAGGTGCAAATTTCCCTTGGGAAGCCCATGGCACAGCCCTGAGGTTCTAGGTCAGGACTGTGTTGAAATAGAATACTATGTGGGCTATGTGAATGTTGTAGTTCCAAGATGAGATGTCAGTTTACCTTTAACAAAACAGTTCCACCTTTGATAGTAGAAGTACGCCTGGGCAAATGTTTCTTTTGAAATATAATGTCAAAGATGGAAGGAAAGTAAGAAATCTCAGAATTTAGAACAGGTAGCTGTAATAACTTTAAAGGTGGTACATTGTGGCTTAAGGTTATAAAGGGTTTGTTACCAAAGATAAATAGATATATACAAACAAGATTTTGACAGAACTGAGTACACACAGGAACTCCATTCCGCCCCGACTCCAACTGAGGTTCCTCCCCAATCAAGGATGCACGCCCTTGCACCTGATTGGAGTGGGAAACTGAACCATCACTCCATAGGGTCCGGTCTGATCATGTTGCCTCCAGGGGGCGACCCCTTAAAGGGGCCACACTACCACAGTGACGCTAAACTATCGTAAGTCTTTTCATTCACATTAGTGCCCATTGGATGACATGCACTGTTCAGTATGAATAGAAATTGGACATTATTTATTCTGGGATTTTTCTCAAGTAGAACCCACAGAATTAAATTTGCTCCAGTGGCAGTTCCTGGTCCTAGTAAAAGGTACAAATTCTGGCTTTCATCCTTTCGCTAATCTAGGGATCTTGGGGCCAAGCCCTTTCTTTCCTTACTCTGCAATTGTCTAAAAACTTCCTTCTTGTTTCAGTCCTTGATGCATCTTGAGATAATAAGCTTAATCTTAGCTGATTTCATTTACCCAAACTAAAAATTAAACAGGTCTGTGAATTATATTATTCCTCAGACAGACAGCTTTCCATGAAAATCCTGAGTTTAATATTTGGCCACCATTGAATGAGCTGATCTCAGCCAGAATGGTGAATGAGGCATTAGCCCTTCAGTGTCTACAGGTAAGGAAGAAGAAAGATCCATTGTGATTCAGGCTCTTGGTTGCTGCGTAGTGACGCTAACCAGACATTTTCATGTGTTGATGTTGGATAAAGGGCCAGTGATGATTCTATGGTTCACGAAGGGATATGCAAAAGAAGGGCCACGGGCAAGGCAGCAAAGGCACCTGACACCTGTCCAACCCTGCCTACAAAGAAAAGATTAGTTGGAAAAAAAAACTGTGGGGAATTGGAAAAGGCAATGAGTCTTCTATTGACACAATCTGATACGTATTTGACAAGCTGCTTTCAAGTCTGCTGTTACTCTCGCCTGGATTTCTGTTTGTTCTGTTTTTATAATTTCAGATTTTCTTCCTGCAGTGAAGTGTGGAAATCCTTGCCAAATTCCAATCATGGAGAGCTGTAGCCAGCAGTGAAGTGACAGAAACCATGAGCAGTGGGCTTTGGGCGCTCAGAGCTTGCTACAGATTGCTGTGCAACCTTTTCAGGAATATGTTTCATTCTCCGCGAGTAAGGAACTGCCACCTGGCAATGTGCCAGTGATTGAAAAGCTTACTATTTCAGTGACAGAATTTCCAGCACTGATGCAGGGACTTAGAGATCTGCAACAATTTATATTGGAATGCATTGTCGTTAAAGAAAACATCGACATTTAAAACATGGCCAAAATGGAGCAGAGTGTCAAGTAAAGGGTTAACATCAAAAGCTTCAATGGTACCGATGTAACAATCATCTCAGGTCACATGATTGAGAAGTAAGCGAGATCTGGAAGGAGGAGAAGCTCCAAACTCATGCAAATATAGAACATAGAATATAGAACATAGGAATTGTGTTTCAGAATTGAAACAGAATAGAAGCCACTAGGTACCTTTCTGAACAGGAAAGGAATTGCTAAGGTGCCACCCAGAATCAAGCAAATGCATACTAAGATTGATGACTTATGACTCCATCACAAAATATGTGCAAGGGAAGTGTCAAACAATAGAGGCACATTGTCACAAATTTACACTTCATTGGAGAGGTTGAACCATGTACATCCTTAATTATTCAGCACTTACCAACTATTCAAAAAAGGAGTTCAGGAAATAAAACAAGCCCTGTAACGCAATGAAGAATGTCTCCAAATCCAAAACTATTGTCTGGAAGAATGGCCAGACTATTTTCCCACTAGTCCGGTACTATAGCAATACTTTGAACACAGTCACTTCAATGACAGAATAGTCATATTGAGGGCACTTCGGTTTGATATGCTTCAAAGTCTTCCCCAAGGTCATCTAGGAATAGCAAAATGTTGTGCGAGCACACAGCAATCAGCCTGGTGGCCAGGCATTGCTCACTGTACAGAATAAATGATCTCTAACTGGTTTACTTGTGCTTTGAGCAGCCAGGGATAAAAACTCAAAGCTTATATCGCCACAAATGACCACAAGAGAGTAAAACATGGAACTTTAATCGCAGGCATAGAGCACATGATTTGCCAGTGCTGAAACCTGGAGAGAGTGTATGGGTCTGAGACTGACAGAGGCAAAGTGAAATAATCACTGACTAAACTCTACAAGCAAGATTGGCTAGGCCTGAGACAGACCAGGGTATCATAAAGGAGAAATTGCCATGCCTACATATTCTTAGAGAGAAAGCCAATAGAAACTTGGGCTTAATAAGAACATAAGAACATGAGAAATAGGAGCAGGAGTAGGCCATCTGGCCCCTCGAGCCTGCCCCGCCATTCAACAAGATCATGGCTGATCTGAAGCGAATCAGTTCCACTTACCCGCCTGCTCCCCATATCCCCTAATTCCCTTATCGATCAGAAATCTATCTACCCGTGATTTAAACATATTCAACAAGGTAGCCTCCACCACTTCAATGGGCAGAGAATTCCAGAGATTCACTACCCTCTGAGAGAAGAAGTTCCCCCTCAACTCTGTTCTGAACCGGCCCCCACTTATTTTGAGGCTGTGCCCTCTAGTTCTGGTTTCCGTTCTAAGTGGAAAGAATCTCTCTACCTCTACCCTATCCAGCCCCTTCATTATCTTATATGTCTCTATAAGATCACCCCTCAGCCTTCTAAACTCCAACAAGTACAGACCCAATCTGTTCAATCTCCCCTCATAAGCTACACCCCTCATCTCCGGTATCAACCTGGTGAACCTTCTCTGCACTCCCTCCAAGGCCAATATATCCTTTCGCAAATAAGGGGACCAAAACTGCACACAGTACTCCAGTTGCGGCCTCACCAGTGCCTTGTATAGTTGCAGCAAGACCTCCCTGCTTTTATATTCTATCCCCCTCACGATAAAGGCCAACATTAGGAACATTTAAGCGGTTATTGAATAGGCAAATGGAGCACACCAGGATGATAGGGAGTGGGATAGCTTGATCTTGGTTTCAGATAAAGCTCGGCACAACATCGTGGGCTGAAGGGCCTGTTCTGTGCTGTACTGTTCTATGTTCTATTCCATTCGCCTTCTTGATCACCTGCTGCACCTGCAGACTGAGCTTTTGCGATTCGTGCACAAGGACCCCCAGGTTCCTCTGCACAGTAGCATGATGTAATTTTTCTCCATTTAAATAATATTCCAATTTACTATTATTTCTTCCAAAGTGGATAACCTCACATTTGCCAACGTTATATTCCATCTGCCAGATCCTCGCCCACTCGCTCAGTCTATCCAAATCTCTCTGCAGACTTTCCGCGTCCTCCACGCAATTTGCTTTCCCACTCATCTTTGTGTCATCAGCAAACTTTGATACCCTACACTCAGTCCCCTCCTCCAGATCATCTATGTAAATGGTAAACAGTTGAGGCCCCAGCACCGATCCCTGCGGCACGCCACTGGTCACCAACTGCCAAACAGAAAAGCACCCATTTATTCCAACTCTCTGCTTCCTGTTAGACAGCCAATCCCCAATCCACGCCAACACCTTACCCCCAACTCCGTGTACCCCAATCTTCTGCAGCAACCTTTTGTGAGGTACCTTATCAAATGCCTTCTGGAAATCTAAAAACACCACATCCACCGGTTCCCCTCTGTCAACCGCACTAGTCACATCTTCATAAAAATCCAGTAAATTCGTCAAACACGACTTTCCCTTCATGAATCCATGCTGCGTCTGCTTGATCGAACCATTCTTATCCAGGTGCTCTGCTATTTCCTCTTTAATGATGGACTCCAGCATCTTCCCAACTACGGACGTTAAGCTAACCGGCCTGTAATTATCCGCCTTTTGTCTACTTCCTTTTTTAAACAGCGGCGTAACAGTAGCTGTTTTCCAATCAGCCGGCACTACCCCAAAGTCCAGCGAATTTTGATAAATAACTACTAACGCATCTGCTATTACCTCAGCCATTTCTTTCAGTACCCTGGGATGCATTCCATCCGGGCCCGGGGACTTGTCCACCTTCAGTCCCATTAGTCTACCAAGAACTACCTCTTTAGTAACAGTAATTGTATTAAGGACCTCACCTCCCACCAACTCTCGATCTTTAATATTCGGTCAACTATTTGTGTCTTCCACCGTGAAGACCGACACAGTCTCAGCCATTTCCTCGTTTTCCACTATTAAATCCCCCCTCTCGTCCTCCAAGGGTCCAACATTCACTCTAGCCACTCTATTCCTTTTTATATATTTGTAAAAACTTTTACTATCATTTTTTATATTTTGAGCTAGTTTAGTTTCATAATCTATCTTTCCTTTCTTAATCACTTTCTTCGTCATTCTATGTTGTTTTGTAAAGCTTTCCCAATCCACTAATTCTCCACTATTTTTGGCCACTCTGTACGCATCTGTTTTTATTTTAATACTCTCCTTTATTTCCTTCGTTATCCACGTCTGGTTATCCCTTTTCTTACAGTCCTTCTTTATCACCGGAATATATTTTTGCTGAGTACTTTAAAAATCTCTTTAAAAATCCTCCACTGTTCCTCAGCTGTCCTACCTACCAGTCTGCTCGCCCAGTCTATATTAGCCAATTCCGCCCTCATCCTATCATACACCCCTCTGTTCAAGCAGAGGACACTGGTTTGGGACCCTACTTTCTCACCCTCCATCTGTATCAGAAATTCAACCATATTATGATCACTCAACCCAAGAGGATCCCTCACAAGAAGATCCTTAATTCTACCTGTCTCATTACACAGTACCAGATCTAAGATAACTTGCTCTCTCGTAGGTTCTGTAACATACTGCTCAATGAAACTATCCCGACAGCATTCTAAGAACTCTTCCTCAAGCCCTCCACATCCAATTTGAGTCGACCAATCAATATGCAGGTTAAAATCCCCCATGATTATTGCCATTCCGTTTTTGCACGCATCCATTATTTGCTTGTTTATAGCCCTCCCCACCTCTAAGTTATTATTTGGGGGCCTATAGACCACGCCTACCAGTGCCTTTTTCCCCCTACTATTCCTTATCTCCACCCACAACGATTCCACGTTTTGCTCCTTAGAGCCTATGTCGTCTCTCACTACCGTCCTGATATTATCCTTTATTAACAGAGCTACCCCACCTCCTTTTTCTACCTGTCTATCTTTCCTAAATGTCTGATACCCCTGGATATTCAGTTCCCAGTCCCGGTCAGCCTGCAACCACGTTTCTGTGATGGCCACTAGATCATACTCATTTGTATGGATTTGTGCCATCAACTCATTTACTTTGTTTCGAATACTCAGATCCTGATGAATATGAAGATAGACTTACCCCAATCTCTACAGACACCCAAGAGAAGAACAGTCACACCAACAGAAGGGAGAGTATGGAATATCCTTGACCTCAAAAGGGGATCAGAACAAGATGAGCGAGATTGGTTGGGAGGCCGACCCTGTGAAGTTTAAGATTTTAGGAGGCAGTGTAGGAGGATGCAAATATAATAGAGATAAAGACCTGGGGGAAGATGTGGAGTATAGGGTTATTAGAAGCATATATTATGCTGATGAAATAATAATGTCAGACCACAAGACTGAGAATTGAGAGAGATCTGGAAGAAGGAGAATCTCCAACCTTGTGCAGCAGTCCAGATGTGTAACTGCTTGCTGTAAATAAAGAGTAACAGTCTTGAGTCTGGGAACTACAGGCCGGTGAGCCTCACATCTGTAGTGGGTAAGTTGGTAGAAGGTATTTTGAGAGACAGGATCTACAGGCATTCAGAGACGCAAAGACTAATTCGGGACAGTCAGCATGGTTTTGTGAGTGCAATATCATGTCTCACAAATTTAACTGAGTTTTTTGAAGGGGCAACCAAGAAGGTAGATGAAGGCAGAGCAGTTGATGTTGTCTACATGGACTTTAGCAAGGCCTTTGACAAGGTACCACATGGTAGGTTGTTGCATCAGGTTAAATCTCACAGGATCCAGGGTGAGGTAGCCAAATGGATACAAAATTGGCTTATAACAGAAGACAGAGGGTGGTTGTAGAGGGTTGTTTTTCAAACTGGAGGCCTGTGATCAGTGGTGTGCCTCAGGGATCAGTGCTGGTCCCACTGTTATTTGTCATTTATATTAATGATTTGGATGAGAATTTAGGAAGCATGGTTAGTAAGTTTGCAGATGACACCAAGATTGGTGGCATAGTGGACAGTGAAGAAGGTTATCTAGGATTGCAATGGGATCAATTGAGCCAATAGGCTGACGAATGGCAGATGGAGTTTAATTTAGATAAATGCGAGGTGATGCATTTTGGTAGATCGAACCAGGGCAGGACTTACTCGGTTAATGGTAAGGCATTGGGGAGAGTTATGGAACAAAGAGATCTAGAGGTACAGGTTCATAGCGCCTTGAAAGTGGAGTCACAGGTGGACAGAATGACGAATAGGTATTTGGCATGCTTGGTTTCATTGGTCAGAACATTGAATACAGGAGTTGGGACGTCTTGTTGAAGTTGTACAAGACATTGGTAAGGCCACACTTGGAGTACTATGTACAGTTCTGGTCACCCTATTATAGGAAGGATATTATTAAACTAGAAAGAATGCAGGAGATTTACTAGGATGCTACTGGGACTTGATGATTTGAATTATAAGGAGAGGCTGGATAGACTGGGACTTTTTTCTCTGGAGCAGAGGAGGCTTAGGGGTGATCTTATAGAGGTCTATAAAATAGTGAGGGGCATAGATCAGCTGGATAGTCAATATCTTTTCCCAAAGGTAGGGGAGTCTAAAACTAGAGGGCATAGGTTTAATGTGAGAGAGGAGAGATAGAAAAGGGTCCAGAGGGGCAACTTTTTCACACAGAGGGTGGTGAGTGACTGGAACAAGCTGCCAGAGGTAGTAGTAGAGGTAGGTACAATTTTGTCTTTTAAAAAGCGTTTAGACAGTTACATGGGTAAGATGGGGAGAGGGATATAGGCCAAATGCGGGCAATTGGGACTAGCTTCGGGGTTAAAAAAAAAGGGGCGGCATGGACAAGTTGCGCCGAAGGACCTGTTTCAATGCTGTAAACCTCTATGACTCTATTGAGAATCTATAGACGCAAGCAATTTAATTTGGCGAATAGACAATCCCCAAAATCCCTGACTAGACCTCAACCAAAGAACAAAGAACAATACAGCACAGGAACAGGCCCTTTGGCCCTCCAAGCCCGCGCCGCTCCCTGGTCCAAACTAGACCATTCTTTTGTATCCCTCCATTCCCACTCCGTTCATGTGGCTATCTAGATAAGTCTTAAACGTTCCCAGTGTGTCCGCCTCCACCACCTTGCCCGGCAGCGCATTCCAGGCCCCCACCACCCTGTGTGTAAAATACGTCCTTCTGATATCCGTGTTAAACCTCCCCCCCCCTCACCTTGAACCTATGACCCCTCGTGAACGTCACCACCGATCTGGGAAAAAGCTTCCCACTGTTCACCCTATCTATGCCTTTCATAATTTTATACACCTCTATTAGGTCTCCCCTCATCCTTCGTCTTTCCAGTGAGAAAAACCCCAGTTTACCCAATCTCTCCTCATAACTAAGCCCTTCCATACCAGGCAACATCCTGGTAAACCTCCTCTGCACTCTCTCCAAAGCCTCCATGTCCTTCCGGTAGTGTGGCGACCAGAACTGGGCGCAGCATTCCAAATGCGGCCGAACCAATGTTCTATACAACTGCAACATCAGACCCCAACTTTTATACTCTATGCCCCGTCCTATAAAGGCAAGCATGCCATATGCCTTATTCACTACCTTCTCCACCTGTGACGTCACCTTCAAGGATCTGTGGACTTCCACACCCAGGTCCCTCTGCGTAACTACACCCTTTACGGTTCTGCCATTTATCGTATAGCTCCCCCCTAAGTTAGTTCTACCAAAATGCATCACTTCGCATTTATCTGGATTGAACTCCATCTGCCATTTCTTTGCCCGAATTTCCAGCCTATCTATATCCTTCTGTAGCCTCTGACAATGTTCCTCACTATCTGCAAGTCCAGCCATTTTCGTGTCGTCCGCAAACTTACTGATCACCCCAGTTACACCTTCTTCCAGATCGTTTATATAAATCACAAACAGCAGAGGTCCCAATACAGAACCCTGCGGAACACCACTAGTCACAGGCATCCAGCCGGAAAAAGACCCTTCCACTACCACCCTCTGTCTTCTGTGACCAAGCCAGTTCTCCACCCATCTAGCCACCTCCCCCTTTATCCCATGAGATCCAACCTTTTGCACCAACCTACCATGAGGGACCTTGTCAAACGCTTTACTAAAGTCCATATAGACGACATCCACGGCCCTTCCCTCGTCAACCGTTCTAGTCACTTCTTCAAAAAACTCCACCAGGTTAGTGAGGCATGATCTCTCTCTCACAAAACCATGCTGACTATCGTTAATGAGTTTATTCCTTTCTAAATGCGCATACATCCTATCTCTAAGAATCCTCTCCAACACCTTCCCGACCTCGGACATCAAGCTCACCGGCCTATAATTTCCCGGGTTATCCTTCCTACCCTTCTTAAATAACGGGACCACATTAGCTATCCTCCAGTCCTCTGGGACCTCACCTGTGTCCAGTGACGAGACAAAGATTTGCGTCAGAGGCCCAGCGATTTCATCTCTCATCTCCCTGAGCAGCCTGGGATAGATTCCATCAGGCCCTGGGGATTTGTCAGTCTTTATATTCCCTAAAAAACCTAACACTTCCTCCCTTGTAATGGAGATTATCTCTAACGGGTCAACACTCCCCTCCGAGACACTCCCAGTCAACACATCCCTCTCCTTTGTGAATACCGACGCAAAGTATTCATTTAGGATCTCCCACACAATGAAATATATATGAACGGACAATCCTCAGGATTAGTGGATGTCATAGAATCCTCGCAGTGTGGAAGGAGGCCATTTGGCCCATCAACTCTGCACCAATTTTCTTACAGAGCATCTTACCCAGGCTGATCCACACTCCTGCCCCCACCTCTCCAACCCTTCTGGCTGCTCCACAGAAGACTCTGCAGAGCAGAATGTGACTGGACACACAGGCAGAAGTGTTGTGAAGAGGACATCTCCGTACCATAAAATCTGCTCATATTGCTCAGGATATTCTTCCGGAAGCAATATTTGAAAGGACACCATGTAGACAGCACTTTAAGATACTTAAAAAGAAACATGCAGTAGCAGATCTCAATGGGTGTTAGGAGCCAGCACTTCATGACATTCTCAATTCATTTCCCAGTCTGTACCAAGTGTCAGGGGTAGTAGAAGGTTTACCAGGCTGATTCCAGGGATGGCGGGACTGATGTATGAAGAGAGATTGACTAGGTTAGGATTGTTTTCGCTGGAGTTCAGACGAATGAGGGGGAGGGATCTCAGAGACTTATAAAATTCTAACAGGACTAGGTAGGGTAGATGCAGGGAGGATGTTCCCGATGGTGGGGGAGTCCAGAACCAGGGGTCACAGTCTGAAGATTTAGGGTAGACCATTTCGGACAGAGGTGAGGAGACATTTCTTCACCCAAAGAATGGTGAGCCTGTGGAATTCATTACCACAAGAAGTAGTTGATGCCAAAACATTGAATGCATTCAAGAGGCGGCTGGATATAGCACTTGAGGTAAATGGGATCAAAGGTTATGGGGAAAAAGTAGGATTAGGCTATCGAGTTGGATGATCAGCCATGATCTTAATGAATGGCGGAGCAGGCTCGAAGGGTCAAACGGCCTCCTCCTGCTCCTATCTTCTATGTTTCTATGTCAGCACTGGTCCAATTGCCCCAAGGAATTTTGATGGTTTGAGGTGAGTGAGCAAGAGCAGACAATTATGTTCGTGAATGACATTTAATCCATTGAAACTCACAGGGCCTGAATTTTTTAAAGAACTGTTTGCTATCTGAATGACAATTTTCCCTGTTGGTGTGAGATGTGCCAATCCCTCTTCAAGGTCCAATGTGGATGAGGAGTCGTCCACAAAGCGTTTCTGCATATGAAGGCTTCTCTGCACTGTAATCTACCCTGCAGCATGTGACAAATGCAGCAGGAACTGCAATGCAGTCCCCAGTGAAAGAGGACCAAATCACTTCCCAAAGCTCAGATTGCTGCGATAAGACCTTGGATCCAGGCTCAACATAAGATTTCAATATACATCGAGACAAAGAAGATAGGAGCAGGAGGAGGCCATTTGGCCCTTTGAGCCTGTTCTGGCATTCATCACGATTATGGCTGATCATCCAACTCAATAGCCTAACCCTGCTTTCTCCCCATAACCTTTGATCCCATTCACCCCAAGTGCTTTATCCAGCCGCCTCTTGAATACATTCAATGTTTTGGCATCAACTACTTTCTGTGGTAATGAATTCCACAGGCTCAGCACTCTTTGGGTGAAGAAATGTATCCTCATCTCCGTCCTCAGACTGCGACCCCTGGATCTGGACTCCCCCACCATCAGGAACTTCCTCCCAAAAGATATCAGACCATTAAACATAGGAGCAGAAGTAGGCCACTCAGCCTACCGAGTCTGCTCCGCCATTCAATCATGGCTGATATTTTTCTCATCCCCATAACCCCTGATCCCCTCATTAAACAAGAACTTATCTAGCTCTGTCTTAAAGATACTCAATGACCTGGCCTCCACAGCATTCTGTGGCAAAGAGTTCCACAGATTCACTACTCTCTGGCTGAAGAAATTCCTCCTCATCTCTGTTTTAAAGGATCGTCCCTTTAGCCTGAGGTTGTGCCCTCTGGTTCTAGTCTTTCCTACGAGTGGAAACATCCTCTCCACGTCCACTCTATCCAGGCCCCACAGTATCCTGCAAGTTTCAATAAGATCCTGCCTCATCCTTCTAAATTCCAACGAGTACAGACCCAGAGTCCTCAACTGTTCCTCATACGACAAGCTCTTCATTCCAGGGATCATTCTTGTGAACCTTCTCTGGACTCATTCCAAGGCTGGCACATCCTTCCTTAGATATGGGGCCCAAAACTGCTCACAATACTCCAAATGGCATCTGACCAGAGCCTTATATAGCCTCAGAAGTACATCCCTGCTCTTGTATTCTAGCCCTCTCGACATGAATGCTAACATTGCATTTGCCTTCCTAACTGCCGACTGAACCTGCACATTAACCTTAAGAGAATTTTGTGTTTCTGATTTCCTAAGCATTTCCCCATTTAGAAAATAGTCTATGCCTCCATTCCTCCTCCCAAACTGCAAAACCTCACACTTTTCCACATTGTATTCCATCTGCCACTTCTTTGCCAACTCTCCTAACCTGTCCAAGTCCTTCTGCAGCCCTCCTGCTTCCTCAATACTACCTGTCCCTCTACATATCTTTGTATCATCTGCAAACTTAGCAACAGTGCCTTCAGTTCCTTCCTCCAAATCGTAAATGTATATTGTGAAAGTTGTGGTCCCAGCACCAACCCCTGAGGCTCACCACTAGTCACCGGCTGCCATCCTGAAAAATACCTCTTAATCCCCACTCCCTGTCTTCTGCCAGTCAGCCAATCCCCTATCCAGGATCTTACCCTTAACACCATGGGCACTTAATTTATTTAACAGTCTCCTTTGTGGCATCTTGTCAAAGGCCTTCTGAAAATCTAAATAAATCAGGTCCACTGGTTCTCCTTTATCTAACTTCCTTGTTACCTCCTCAAAGAACTCTAACAGATTTGTCAGACATGACCTCCCCTTGACAAAGCCGTGCTGACTCAGTCCTATTTTATCATGCACTTCCAAGTACTCTGCGATCTCATCTTTAATAATGGACACTAAAGTCTTGCCAATGACTGAAGTCAGGCTAACGGCCTATAATTTCCCATCTGCTGCCTCCCTCCCTTCTTAAACAGCGGTGTTACATTAGCTACTTTCCAGTCCTCTGGTACCCTCTGTGGTGAACCAGCGTTGGTTCCCACTGGATAGTACTGAGCCAGGGTCTGGCCAGTACTACAAGTATGTACATATGTTGCTGTTGGGTTAGGGATGGGTTGTTCTACTTGTTGCTGTTGGGGTTAGGGTGGGGTTGTTACACCTTTGTATTGTAGTGTTGTGGTACATCCCAGTCGGGCTCCGCCTCCTGGGAGAGGTATAAAGGTCCCTGCTCTGGCTGGGACCCCTCAGTCTGGGATCGTGTATATAATTGTTAGCTGCTTTATTACAGCAAATAAAAGCCTTTATTTCCTGAGCATCAAGCCTCGTGTATGAATACGCGCATCAATTATATTTGCTGGAAATAAACTCTCGTCGAAGAAAAAAAAAGAGAGTATGGAGCAGATACTGAAGCCGGAACGCCTTACACTAGATCCACGTGCGGTGGGCGCCTCTAACACCTTCGACCACTGGCTGAAGTGTTTCGAAGACTACCTGGCAGCCTCCGCAGCGGTCACCACAGATGATGACAGACTCCGGGTCCTCCATGCGAGGGTAAGCGACACTGTCTACCTCGCGATCCGTGCGGCCACCGATTACACAAAGGCCCTCGAGCTTCTGAAGAAGCGTTATATCAAACCGCCCAATGAAATACACGCTCGTTACCTCTTAGCCACTCGACGACGGCAGTCTGGCGAAACGATGGAGGAATACGCGAACGAGCTCCTACAGCTAGCCAGGGGCTGTAACTGCAAAGCTGTGTCGGCTGAGCAGAGCATGAACGACCTCGCCCGAGATGCGTTTGTGGCGGGAGTCGGATCATCGTACATTCGACTTAAACTACTGGAGAAAGGTAACCTTGACCTTACCCAGGCAATAGAGCTAGCGGAGATGCTGGAGACAGCCTCCAAAAGCCTAGTATTGTATCCTGAAGACCACGTGGAGACAACGTGGCAGGAGCAGTCGCCAATCCCTCCTCGTCCCTCGGGTTCGAAATGCTGCGTAATGGCGTGCTCACACTCGGGCCAGACGACGGCAGCAGCTCCGGGCGGCCCGCGGTGTTACTTCTGTGGGGGAGCGAAGCATACTCGGCAACGGTGTCCCGCTAAGGCTGTGTTGTGCTCCGCCTGCGGTAAGAAGGGGCACTATTCGAAAGTGTGCCGATCTAAATCTAGGAACGGCAGTGCGGCCTGCGATTCCTCAGAGCCCGGTTCTTCGTCGTCTAAATCATTGAGGGTTTCGTCCACGTGCGAGGCCAGGACGACGCCATTACAGTCGACGGAGTCAGAGATGTGTGACCATGAGGGGTCGCTGAGTTTGGCGCCATCACCCACGTGCGACCTATGGGAGCGGCCATGTTGGTCGGCACCGACCGCGAACGACCAGCAGGGGTCATCCTCGTTGATTTCAGCTGCCTGCAGTGGCGCTCATCAACCAACGGTGGCGTCGATCATCCTGGACCAGGCCAAGCCTCATAGACTTGACAAATCTATGATGAACATCCAGGTAAATGACCACTTGGTTTATTGTCTGTTTGACAGCGGGAGCACTGAGAGCTTTATCCACCCAGACACTGTGAAACGGTGTGGACTCCGGATTCAACCTGTCAAACAGACAATTTCTATGGCATCGAGGT
Organism: Mustelus asterias; assembly: GCF_964213995.1. Classification (NCBI taxonomy): domain Eukaryota; kingdom Metazoa; phylum Chordata; class Chondrichthyes; order Carcharhiniformes; family Triakidae; genus Mustelus; species Mustelus asterias. The sequence goes on along the minus strand of NC_135806.1, from coordinate 48,485,274 downwards.
CCCGGTCTGTCACCGTGCTAGGGAGTTGCGTGGTAACATTAACGGTGCAAGGCACAGTTTACGAGCGTTTCAAGCTCCTGGTGTTGCCGCACCTTTGCGCGCCAATACTTCTCGGACTTAAATTCATGGTCCACTTGAGGAGTGTAACCCTACAGTACGGTGGGCCACTCCCTTCACTTTCAGTGGGAGAACAGCAGCCTCCAAATTGCCCAATTTGTAGCCTCTCAACGCTGAAGATCACCACACCCTCCCTGTTCCAGAATCTTGTGCCAGGCTGCAAGCCCATTGCGACTAAGAGTAGGCGTTACAGCGCTGAGGATCGGATCTTCATTCGATCTGAGGTTCAGCGGCTCCTCAAAGAAAGGATCATACAACCCAGCGCTAGTCCGTGGAGGGCGCAGGTCGTGGTGGTCAAGAGCGGGAACAAACCCCGGATGGTCATTGACTATAGTCAGACCATTAATCGATACACGCAGCTGGATGCGTATCCCCTCCCGCGCATATCTGATATGGTCAATCAGATTGCGCAGTACCGGGTGTTCTCCACCATAGACCTCAAGTCTGCCTACCACCAACTCCCCATTCGCCCAGAGGACCGACAATACATGGCTTTTGAGGCGGATGGTCGCTTGTATCACTTTCTCAGGGTCCCCTTTGGTGTCACCAATGGGGTCTCGGTCTTCCAGCGTGCTATGGACCGAATGGTGGACCAGAACGGGCTGCGGGCTACCTTCCCGTACCTGGATAATGTCACCATCTGCGGCCATGACCAGCAGGACCACGACACAAATCTCCTGAATTTCCTACGCACTGCATCTCGCCTGAACCTGACCTACAACAGGGAGAGGTGTGTGTTTCGTACGCGCCGTTTAGCCATCCTAGGATACGTGGTGGAAAACGGGGTCATTGGCCCTGATCCAGACCGTATATGCCCCCTTTCTGAACTTCACTTGCCCACTAGTGCAAAAGCACTGAGAAGATGCTTAGGCTTCTTCTCTTATTATGCGCAGTGGGTTCCCAATTACGCGGACAAAGCCTGTCCGCTCATTAAGTCCACTACTTTTCCCCTAACGCCAGAGACCCGATTGGCCTTCGATAAATTAAAAGCCGACATCGCGAAAGCTACGATGCACGCTGTTGATGAGTCCATCCCCTTTCAGGTGGAGAGCGATGCATCTGATTTCGCCCTGGCCGCCACACTTAACCAGGTGGGCAGGCCCGTCGCATTTTTTTCCCGCACCCTCCAAGGCCCCGAAATCCGGCATTCAGCGGTGGAAAAGGAGGCCCAGGCCATTGTGGAGGCCGTCAGGCACTGGCGCCATTACTTGGCGGGAAAACGGTTCACCCTGATCACGGACCAGCGGTCCGTGGCGTTCATGTTTAATAACACGCAGAGGGGCAAGATCAAGAATGACAAGATCTTGCGGTGGAGAATTGAACTCTCCACCTATAACTATGACATCATGTATCGTCCAGGGAAACCCAATGAGCCCTCGGATGCCCTCTCGCGTGGAACATGCGCCAGTATACAGGAGGACCGTTTGCAGGCTCTCCATAATGACCTATGCCATCCTGGGGTCACTCGGCTCTACCACTTTATAAAAACCCGCAATCTGCCCTACTCGGTGGAGGACGTCAGGTCCATAACAAGAAGCTGTCGGGTATGCGCGGAATGCAAACCGCACTTTTACCGACCTGACCGGGCACATTTAGTCAAGGCCACTCGTCCCTTCAAGAGACTGAGTGTCGATTTTAAGGGCCCCCTTCACTCAACAGATCGGAATGTGTACTTCCTCAATATCATTGACGAGTACTCTAGGTTCCCTTTTGTTGTTCCCTGCTCTGATACATCCGCTGCCACGGTTATCAAGGCATTCCGTGATCTCTTTACCCTGTTCGGGTACCCCGGCTACATTCACAGCGACAGGGGCTCGTCGTTCATGAGCGATGACTTGAGGCAATTCCTGCTCTCATACGGGATTGCCTCTAGTAGGACCACGAGCTACAACCCTAGGGGTAACGGACAGGTGGAACGTGAGAATGCTACAGTCTGGAAGGCTGTCTTACTGGCGTTGAAGTCAAAAAGCCTTCCAGTCTCCCGTTGGCAAGAGGTGCTCCCTGATGCGCTCCATTCTATTCGCTCACTCCTGTGTATGGCAACCAATGCTACTCCCCATGAGAGGATGTTTTCATTCCCTCGGAAGTCTTCCTCGGGGACCTCATTACTGTCTTGGTTGACGTACTCAGGACCCGTCCTCCTGCGGCGACATGTAAGGGCCCGCAAGTTCGACCCGTTGGTCGAACAGGTCCATCTCCTCCACGCCAACCCTCAGTATGCCTATGTGGCATACCCTGAAGGGCGAGAGGACACGGTCTCGATCCGAGACCTGGCGCCAGCAGGGGACGTAGCAACCCCTGTCGCTCCCATACCCCCTGTTACAAACCCCTTAACTCTTGTTTCTCCCCCGGACACGGCACGGGCAGCATCGGGACCATTGCTTAACCCTTTTCCTCCCGTGTACAGCTTGCCTGAGTCCAGAGGATGGTCGCCACTTCAGGGCGTGTCGGAACTCCATGGATTACCGTCACCTCAGGGTCAACCGGCCTGTGAGTCTGTGGAGGAACAGCTGGACATCGCCTTGGGGAGAACGCCACCGCAAGTGCCTACTCCGGTGTCACCGCCGGTATTGAGGAGGTCACAACGACGGTGCGGTCCCCCTGACCGTCTGAACTTATAAACTGATGACAAATTATTCTGTTTTTGTACCCCGCCGGCCTTTGTTCTCAAAGGAGGGGTGAATGTGGTGAACCATCATTGGTTCCCACTGGATAGTACTGAGCCAGGGTCTGGCCAGTACTACAAGTATGTACATATGTTGCTGTTGGGGTTAGGGTGGGGTTGTTACACCTTTGTATTGTAGTGTTGTGGAACATCCCAGTCGGGCTCTGCCTCCTGGGAGAGGTATAAAGGTCCCTGCTCTGGCTGGGACCCCTCAGTCTGGGATCGTGTATATAATTGTTAGCTGCTTTGTTACAGCAAATAAAAGCCTTTATTTCCTGAGCATCAAGCCTCGTGTATGATAACGCGCATCACCCTCCCTGCCTCCAGTGATTCTTGAAAGATCACCACCATTGCCTCCACAGTTTCCTCAGCTATCTCTTTTAGAAACCTGGGGTGTAGTCCATCCGGTCCAGGTGATTTATCCACCTTCAGACCTTTCAGTTTCCCCAGAACCTTCTCCTTAGTGATGGCCACAACACTTACCAGTGCCCCCTGGCCATCCTGGAGCTCTGGCATCCCACTGGTACCTTTCACCGTGAAGACTCATGCAAAGTAACTATTCCTCTGCCATTGCTCTGTTTTCTATTATTACTTCTCCAGCGGTTTAATGGCCATTTTTGCCTGTCTCTTACCTTTTATATATTGAAGAAAGCTCTTCCTATCTTCTTTTATGTTACTAGTTAGCTTACACTCATATTTCATCTTCTCCCCCTTTATTGCTTTTTTAGTGTCCTCTGCTCAGTTTTAAAGGTTTCCCAATAATCCTTGCTACTTTCTATGCATTTTCTTTTGCTTTTATGCTGTCCTTGACTTCCCTCATCAGCCATGAATGTCTCATCCTCTCCTTAGCATGTTTCCTCCTCCTTGGGATGAATTTCTGTTGTGCCTCCCGAATAGCTCTCAAAAACTCCTGCCATTTCTGTTCCACTGTCTCCCCTGCTGGGCTCCCTCTCCATTCAACTCTGGCCAGCTCCTCTCTCATGTCTTTGTAGTTACCTTTATTTAATTGTAATACCGTTACATCTGATTCCAGCTTCTCCCTCTCAAACTGCAGGGTAAATTCTATCATGTTGTGGTCACTGTTCCCTAAGGATTTATTCACCTTAAATTCCCTAATCAAGTCTGCCTCATTACACATCACCAAATCCAAAATTGCTTGTTCCCTAGTAAGCTCTGTCACAAGTTGCTCCAAAAAACCATCTCTTAGACATACCACAAATTCCTTTTCTTGGGATCCACTACCTACCTGATTTTCCCAGTCCACCTGCATATTGAAGTCCCCCATGATTCTTGTAATATTGCCTTTTTTATATTCCTTCGCTATCTCCTGATTTATTTTCTGCCCCTCATCCTGACTATTGCTCGAGGGCCTGTACATAACTCCTATCAGCGTCTTTTTACCTTTGCGATTCCTCAACTCTACCCACAGGGATTCTATGCCTTTTGATCCTATATCACTTCTTGCTATCGATATAACTTCATTCCTTACTAACAATGCAACCCCGCCCCCTTTGCCCATCTGCTTGTCCTTCCGATAGGACACATATCCTTGGATATTTAGATCCCAGCCCTGATCCCCTTGAGCTACGTCTCTGTGATGCCCACAACATCGTACCGGCCAATTTCAATGTGCGCAACAAGCTCATTTACCTTGTTCCGTATACTGTGCGCATTTAGGTATGACACCCTCAATCCTGCATTGACCACCTCTCTTCTCATACCTTGTCACCTTTTTTGCTCTGCCTGTGGTTAGATTCCTGCCACCTTCTATACTCTCTGTTCTATTACATGGTCTGGAAACTTTACTAACCTCTCCTGAGTCCTCAGCTCCATTAACCTGCACTTCTACCCTCTCCTTTAACTTTGATTTTCTAATTCTCCATACAACTGAAGCCTCCACCCCACTATTTAGTTTAAAGCCCTATCTACAGCCCTAGTTATATGATTCACCAGGACTCTGGTCCCAGCACAATTCAGGTGAAGACCATCCCTTCGGAACAGGTCCCCTCTTCCCCAATACTGGTGCCAATGTCCCATGAATTCAAACCCATTCCTCCCACACCAATCTTTGAGCCACACATTTATCTCCTTAATCTTATTGACCCTGTGCCAATTAGCTCGTGGCTCAGGTAGTAATCCAGAGATTATTACCTTTTTGGTTCTGTTTTTAAATTTTGCTCCTAGCTGTTCATATTCTCTTAGTAGAACCTTTGTTCCTGTTCTACCTATGTCGTTGGTACTTACATGGGCCACGACAACTGGGTCTTTACCCTCCCACTCCAAGTTCCTCTGCAGCCCAGATGAGATATCCCGAACCCGAGTTCCAGGCAGGCAACACAACCTTCAGCATTCTCGATCCTGCATCTCGTCCTGTTAGAATTTTATAAATCTCCATGAGATCCCCCCCTCATTTGTCTGAATTCCAGCGAAAACAATCCTAACCTAGTCAATCTCTCCTCATACATCAGTCCTGCCATCCCTGGAATCAGCCTGGTAAACCTTCGCTGCACTCCCTCCAGAGCAAGAACATCCTGCCTCAGAAAAGGAGACCAAAACTGCACACAATATTCTAGGTATGGCTTCACCAAGGCCCTGTATAATTGCAGCAACACATCCCTGCTCCTGTACTTGAAACCTCTCGCAATGAAGGCCAATATACCATTTGCCTTCTTTACCGCCTGCTGCATCCGCATGCTTACCTTCAAAATGGTGGCAAAAGAATAAGTAGTGGATTAGGTGCACATTAAAAGTTTTTACCCAACCCTCCAGCAGCTGTGTTGGGATAGGGTTCAATATTTGCCCCATTGAGTCAGCTGTTTATTCATGCAAATATTTTCTCATATTCTGAACAGGAAAAAAGTAAACAAAGTCCATTCAAAATAATTCTGCAGGTACAATCCATGCACTATAATCTAAAAGACTAAACAAAAGGTTTACGTCCCTTCAATATATACTTTACATATGTAACATGTCTTTATCACCCGGGTCTGAATGTGCAGTCGTAATGCTAGAATGCATTTCTGCTCAAGGAAATTAGACATTTGGCAGGAAATCTAAAAACCCCTCATTTACATGCAGAGAAAAGCTTAGAATCCCTACAGCACAGAAAGAGGCCATTCGGCCCATCGAGTCTGCACCGACCACAATCCCACCCAGGCCCTACCCCCACATATTTACCCACTAATCCCTCTAACCTATGCATCGCAGGACACTAAGGGCAATTTTAGCTTGGCCAATCAACCTAACCCACACATTTTTGGACTGTGGGAGGAAACCGGAGCACCCAGAGGAAACCCACGCAGACACGAGGAGAATGTGCAAACTCCACACAGACAGTGACCCAAACCGGGAATCGAACCCAGGTCCCTGGAGCTGTGAAGCAGCAGTGCTAACCACTGTGCTACCGTGCCGCCCCTTAGTTAAGGTTCTGCTCAGAATGAGTGGAAGGAAATTGTGCGTGCAAACGGCTTCTAGATTAAAATGGAGTTGTTTCCAGTGAGACCTGGCTGCTTAATTTTCCAAACCCCATTCACCCAGGTTTTGCCAGTCACACTGAAGCCATTGGTGAGAACATTTCCACCATTCATGCTCTTGCTGGATAGAATCAGCAAGAATCTCAAATATGCTGCTGGTTAATGCATTTCTACTCCACTAAAAAAAATTCATAAAATGTTTACAATATTACAATTCAACACGGAAAGAATATCCATTCAGAAACTCACTGAATTTAAAATATACCAGGCTGGTGCCTCAAAACATGACGTATGATAGGAGCCTGAATTCTCAGGATGACGAGTGCTTGGTGCCCACCATCCTGGATGCATTCCCCTGACAGGCCCAATGCCATTTTACACTCAATTGAGTGTTGACTAGCAGCAGGCAGGTCTCCAATTCAATAGTTGGATGGATGTCCTGCCTGGGAGAGCTGTCAGCCAATCAGATTGCCCAACAGTTCCGAACCCCTCCAGTTACAGTTCTGCCATGGCCGGAAGAGGTACTGCAGCAATATGCCTGAGCCTAGCCCCTGGGACCATACTTCTTGTGGGTGAGAGGATAGGGAATTGTCCTGTGGAGTTGGCAGGGGGAGGTAGTCAGTCTCATAGGAGAGGTTGGAGGGAAGAGAAGGCCTGAGCTCCCAGCGCCCTGAGGGGAAGAATGGTACTTCAAATCTGAAGGGGCCTTTCAATTGAGGTGCAATCTCCATTTCCCCCCCCCCCCCCCCCCCACCGCGCTAACCCACAAATTCTGGCCACTATAACTAAGCACTGATTACACAGCGGCTGCACAAATCACTAAGAAGCCCATTTGGTAAGGCAAAGTCTCTCATAAAAGGTAAGTTCTTAAATATTTTTCTTTAATATTCCAAAAGTGTTATACAATGAGCATGAGTGATCATTTATGATGAGGCCGCAAAGTATCAGATCAATTAAAACCACTCATCCTAAAATGAGTACATTGTTTCATGCAGACAGAATAAGATTGATTACAGCAGCAAATGTAGCAGTGAGTACACCACTTCCCCATTTCCAGCATTTCATAACAAACTTGAATCTTGTTCCCAGTGCTGTAAATTGGGTTCTATTTAAGATTTGTTCCTGAATAAATGTGGAGATGGATTTTACTTCACTGTTAGAATTCTCCTGCAATAGTGAAAATATAAGCGGGTATGGTGAGAGTGAGTGGAGGAAATGCTAAACAGACAACTTACAGGTACCAAGATTAGTGCAATATAGCCGGGTACAAACAATGGGCCCAATTCTCCCATTGCGACACGTTAGTTTTTTGGCGAGTCGGGTTGGGAGATGCGCGTCGGCCATTTTGCGGGATTCGCACATGCATTTCCCAATGCATGCATGTCTCCCACTGTCGGAGAGCAGGCGCAGTCAAGATCACGATGGAAACTGGCGGGAAGACCAAGTAAGTGATTTGAATCTGTTTTTTATAATGTGATTTAAAAGGCATTTAGATAGTTACATGGGTACGATGGGTATAGAGGGATATGGGCCAAATGCGGGCAATTGGGATTAGCTTAAGGGTTTTTTTAAAAAAAATAAGGGCGGCATGGACAAGTTGGGCCGAAGGGCCTGTTTCCATGCTGTAAATCTCTATGACTCTAAATGTGATTATCGGGCGCGGGACTGAATTCTCCAGGCCCAATAGCATCTCCCACCCCACCAGGAGTATTTCACTCCGGCGGGGTTTAGAGTAGCTCTCCACATTTAGGGAATGAGCAGGAGACCCCGCTGGAGTGAAGGGGGAGCAATCCGGGCCCCCCCAGGGGTCGGGTGGCGGGGGGGGGGTGTAGAGCCCCCTGGGCATTGGCATCCTGGAAGTGTCTGCCTGTGCCCCCTGGCACTGCACAAGGGGCAAAGTGCCCACGCCCAGGGGGCACCTTGGCACTGCCCACCAGGCATGGGACAGTGCCAAGGGGGCATGACCTATTGTGGGTGGGGCCCTGGGGAAATCGGTGGGAGTGGGGGTGTCCCACTGCCATTCTGCCGAGTTGGTTGGGGCTGGAGGGAGGCCATTGATTTGGGGCAGACTGGGAGGGTGATAGTCTGCTGGGGGGGTGGTCTGCCTTCGGGGGGGGGTTTGCCTCCCGTGGTGTGGGGTCTGCTGTGGTGGTGGGGGGGTTTGTCGGTGTGGGGGGAATCGTCACTGCTGGGGTAGTGGGCTGGGCATCAGGGCGCTCCGGGACAGGGGGAGGCCAGGGCTGGCCCAGAAATGATCGTGGGGGCCGCAATCAGGCTGTGGGGGGGGCAGCATTGTGAGGGTCTCAGGCTGGCCAGCAATTGAGCTGGCCAGCAAACGGGAGGCGGACAGATCGGGGCCACTGTGCATACGCAGAGGCCCGCAACTGCTAAGCCCCAGCGTGAATAGGCCCCACCCTGAGCATTTAATGACATTCACAATTGTGGCCTCTGCATTGCACAGAGTGTGGGAGATTTGAGTCTGAACTCCCACTGAAAAAACAATCGTGATTTACACCAGTTTTCCCATGAATTCAGCACTTAGAATTTTTTTGGGAGAATCGGGCCCAATGAGCTGGAGCTGGGATTAATTATCAGACTATCAACAAAACTTTGTGATAGCCTTCCATGTACTGCTTGATATTATGTTGTGCAATAACCCTGTGTATGATTTTCATGTATGTCAGCATGCAGCTTGTCAAATGTTTTCCTAATGATGCATTGTCTATTTATAACAATTCTACACCTTATTACTGCCTACTTTCCTCAGTCAAATTACCTGACCCAATTACCTCACCTACACTATTCTCCACAGCAAAGGATTGTCTACCTTTCAAAAATCTCCTTGGATGACAAAAGGACGTTCTTGATCCACTAAGAGGGACGTGTTTCAATACGTGAAGAATACTCAAGGCAACAACTTTCTGCTACTTAGCCCCAGACTGATTAGTAAAACTTACAGTTTGGAGAAGACTTTAGTTCCCATTCAAATTCTCTTCCCGCAATCAGTGGTGCATTAAGGCAGGTTTTTGTCTATTTCTATGGCTGGTAATTCCTGGAACAGGTTGCTAGTCTGTCGCCAGGAGCTTAGAGCTTGAGGGGCGCCACTCCGCATCAAGTCTCTCCCATTCTTACCGCCAGGCATTGGAATGTTGGAAGGATTTGCAGGTGGACACACTCAACCTATTTGGCCACATTATGAATGCACCTTCCTTGGCCAGCAAGTCCTGGGGTGGGACTATGAATCCAGAGCTTCTGGTTCAGAGTTAGGGACACTACCCACTGCACCACAAGCCCTCCTTAGATGGGACAGCATGGTGGCACAGTGGATAACACTGTTGCCTCACAGCGCCAGGGACCCAGGTTCAATTCCGGTCTCGGGTCACTGTCTGTGTGGAGTTTGCACATTCTCCCCGTGTCTGTGTGGGTTTCCTCCAGGTGCCCCGGTTTCCTCCCACAGTCCAAAGATGTGTGGCTTAGGTTGATTGGCCATGCTAAATTGACCCTAGTGTCAGGGGATTAGCAGGTTAAATATGTGAGGTTACGGGAATAGGGCCTGGGTGGGATTGTGGTCCGTGCAGACTCGATAGGCCGAATGGCCGCCTCCTGCACTGAAGGGATTCTATGACTTTAGTGTAGAATTCAATATTTGTTGGAGGTTGCTTGTTATCTTCACTGCCACTGCACCGCGCACCTTTTTTGCGGTTTATATGTTCTTCTTTTCCTCATGGAAACATGTCATTTTTACCACTCTTCAAAGTATTTGCAATATAACTGGGGTCCAGCAGCTGTTATCACTTGCAGTTACTGACACGATCAAATGAGTCACTGGAGTAGTGAGCTGGCTTTACCAAAAGCTGAATAGAACCGAGCAGTTTTGCCTTCCCACTCAATTGCAAATATGATTGAGTTCCATTTAGCTGCAGAAGATCCATTGCTGTGTGATCAAAGTATAGCTCAGTGCTCCTTTGGGTCTGTGACTCATGTAAGATGAGTTTTTTGTTTGGTAACACAAACACCTAACCTGGATCATGTTATTAAAAGATGGAAAACCTGGTTCTTCCATTCAGCTCCTAACAATGAGCAAGTTTGAGTGTTAGACTACATCTATCTAAATCCAAGGCTATGGGATCCAGAGGCGCACATCTTATTTCAACTTACGTAAAAACTAAGGTTTTGATTAAACAAAAACAATGAGCTATATTTTTCAGTCAATGGGATAACTAAAAATAGGGATCAAGATTTAAAGTGGGAAATTCTACCTGCTGGCTTCTTTGGACTCTGATGCTTTTGTACTAGGTGTGTAACATCATAGGAACATTTAGATGACATTGAGCATGATTGTACATTCTTATGCAAAATGCCCTCTTTTGTTGCCATACTGGGTAGAAACAATAGGATTCTTACCTGCTGACTGGGGAGTCCACAAGTGCCCCATGTTGCCTCTTTATGGGAAGGCCAGTTGAAATAAAAGTCAAACTATCATTTGAGCGAGTACAGTTCCAAAGCCCACATGAAGCATCAATTTGCAAAACATGTTTTTGATGAAGCCTGAGACCATGAGTGCAGGATTATTGCACAGCTTCGGATTCCAGAAAGTAGCCATGCCTCAGGGTTCCACCATTCCAGGATTGCTGTTCTAGCTTTAGTCAGGTTAGTAAAAGGTATGGAGTAAGTTCTCCACCAATACCCAAAAAGCATCAACTTGCACCTTACTGGGCAGTGGAGGGCCTCACCCAGGGATCAAGGACCCTAGGAGTAGACGCCTACTGGCCTCAGTGGTTGGCAGTGCCACTGGTACCACATATCCGAGGTCTAGGATCGCCATGGCACAGGTGAGTGATGGCAGGAGAGGGGGTAGGGAAGAGTCGAAGATGTAGGGAAGGGGTTGAAGCAGGGTCAGCAGCAAGGGCATGATGTGGTTCTCAGTGGACCCACTTCCCAATATTAGGTCCCTTGACCAGAACCCCCCTCCCTCTCCCCCCACCCCACATCACCTAACCGGTAAGCTGCAAGCAAACACACCAGGGCCGGGTGGATACCAGCAGTGACAGGATGAGATCCTTAAATTGACATCCATTGCCCACCTGAGAGTTTCAATTGATGGCAGGGAGGGAAGATCATCCACAAGCCTTCCTGCAACAGACTTTATCAGGATAGTGGTGGGGAGGCATGCAGCAAGGTCCCCACACACCTGCCTCCCACCTGAGTAAATGCCACCCTTTGACCACCAAACTCACCGCAGAGGAGGGCATGAGATTCCAGCCATTGGTTCAGATTACCATGTTTCATCCTGACTGCAAACAAAGGGGACTTGCTGAATTTTTCACAGGAGCATTTCTGTTTGTAACTTGAGTGTTGGATTTTAATTAATTCTGACTGTTTTTGTTTGCCTTTTTCAATGAAAACTTTTTGTAACAGTTTTTAATTGTTATAAGTTAAAATCTGGGAATGGGAATGCATTTGGCCTCTCAGAATTTTTCACATGAGAGAAAGAGAGAAAGAATAAAGACGACAAGGCAGGTTCACCTATACAAGAGACAGATTATCAGAACCTATCTATTCCTGCAGCTATCTGTGGCACTTCATCCCATTTCGACACAATGCTTAGGAAGTCTCTTCTCCTTCTTAGCCTTTTCAATCCTTGACGGACCATAGACCATGAACAAATTCTTTCTATCTGATCCTGTTTTGGCCAAACTCTCCAGATGTTGCCATGTATAGTCCTCAGCTCTCAACTCCTTTTCTTTATCTTGCCTCCATGTGTTTCTTGGTCTGCCTATCTTTCTCTTTCCTTGTGGGTTCCATGTGAGAGCTTTCTGTGTTACGTTGTTCCATGTCTTCCAAATATGGCCTATCCAATTCCACTTTCACCTTTTGATTTGAAGGACGATTGGGTCTTGTTTTGTCTCTTCCTATAGCCTCATGTTAATGATGGTATTTGACTATCCTAAGGATCCTTCTGAGACACCTGTTGGTGAAGGATTGGACTTTCATCAAAATTGTTTTGGTGACCCTCCATGTTTCGGAGCCATAAGGGAAAACAGACTTTACGTTGGAGGTGAATATCTTTAGCTTTGTGGCTTTGGTGATCTCTTGATTTCCAGTTGTTGGAGAGAGAGTGATGATTATTCTCTAGCCTTCCCAATTCTGATCTTTACATTGTCATCTGTCCCACCAGTAGTATTTGCAACACTACCCAGATGAGTAAAAGATGTTACTTCATCCAACTCGGTGTTCCTTATCTTAATGAAAGCGAATGGAATGTTGGCATTTATAGCTGAAGGAATAGAATATAAAGGTAAGGAAGTATTGTTGCAACTAAAAAGGCATTGGTGAGGCCGCACCTCATACACTATTGTGCATAGTTTTGGTCCCCTTATTTGATGAAAGATGTGGTGGCTTTGGAGGCAGTTCAGAGGAGGTTCACTAGATTGATTCCAGAGATGAGAGGTTTGACATATGAAGAGAGATTGAACATTTTAGGCCGAAACTCTCTTGAATCTAGAAGAATGAGGGGAGATCAAATTGAGATATTCAAAATGATAAAAGGTATGGATAAAGTAGACGTGGAGCAGATGCTTCTTCTTGTGGGGCATTCTAGGACTAGAGGTCTTGGGAGAAGGGGTAGCAAATTTAAAACAGAGTTGAGGAGAAACACTCCTCCCAAAGGGTTATGAATCTATGGAATTCGCCACCCCAAAGTGTGGATGATGCTGGGAAAATGAGTAATTTTATGGGGAGTTGGACAGATTTTTAATTGGTAATGGGTTGAAGGGTTATAGGGAGAAGGCAGGAAAATAGGAATGAGGAGCATATCAGCCATGATCGAATGGCAGAGCGGACTCGATGAGCCAAATGGCCTAATTCTGCTCCTATATCGTATGAACTTATGAACTTGTAATTATTGTCCTTGGTGTTTATTTGCATTATCTTTGTTTTCTCTGTACTGATGTTAAGACCAACTTTGGCTGATATTGGCATCAAGTGACAGGTTTTATCTTGCATTTGTATGTGGTTGTGTGATGATAAAGCCGAGATATCTGCAAAGTCTAAATCTTCCAGCTGTTCTGTGACAGTCCACTTTATGCCATTTATTCTGTCTGATGTTGTTTATCTCAAAATCCCATCAATCATGAGCAAAAATAGGAATGGTGACTTCTAACAGCTTTGTCTCACAGTTCCTTCGTTGAATTTATCAGTCATCCTCGAATTATCCAAATTCCAAACACCAGTTAGTGCATCACACAAAGCAGAAAACGCACCACACCCACACAATGCCTTGCCTCACAGTTCCACCATCCCAGGATTGGCGCCTTAGCTTTAGTCAGGTTGGTAAGAGGAAGTAAATTGGAGCAAATTGTCAGCCAATCGTTTAAGTACAAACATAAGCTGTAATAACGACAGAATAAAGATCTTTGTCTTTAACAAGATCATGTTACACATTTTAACATGAGCACTCAGTCAAATCATGCAGTATGAATCTATGTTGAATATATAATTCTTTATTATTGACTTCACAATTCACTGAAAGGATTCAGATAATTTGCCATTCCAGTTTGACTGTAGCAAATGGTGTTTACTCAAAACACATACCAATTTTACCTTTGTTCTCTTCATCCATAAGACCATAAGATATAGGAGCAGAATTAGGTCATTCGGCGCATCAAGTCTGCTCCGCCATTCAATCATGGCTGATATTTTTCTCATCCCCAATCTCCTGCCTTATCCTCATAACCCCTGATCCCCTTATTAATCAAGAACCTATCAATCTCTGTCTTAAAGGTACTCAATGACTTGGCCTCCACAGCCTTCTGATACTCACTAACATCAAACTACATTATGGTAAAAGACAAACAGACATCAGATCAAATGGAGTCAAGAAGATAAAATGATCATCTCCTGATCATCAGTTACCATGGCTATATGGTCTACTTAACCTCTTAAATCACTTTATTATGACAGTGACCAAATATCGTGTCCCAAAACCTCAAGACGTTCCTCAGTTTTTGCTTAGGTCTACTTCACAAAGTATTTCTGCTCAGCAGAGCTGAAAGCTGTTTTAATTTATCATGCACTGATCCCACGAGCAGCAATGTGTATGGGTAATGTGAATCCACATTCTCATAACTGGCAGCACTTACATATCTTGTCCAAGTAACAGATTACTCTGACTCAAAACTATATTGCCATTCCTCCATCATTGCTGGGTCAAAACTGGAACTTCCGCCTTAACAGCACTGCGATTATGCCTACACCACATAGATTTCAGAAGTTAAGGTTCCACCACCTTCTCAGGGGCAATTAGGGATGAGCAATATATGTTGGTGCAATTATGCATGCTGCAGACTTTTTCAGGAACACAGAGGGTATTTATTAACAAGGAAAATCTGTACAGAGACCGGCAGCTGCCACCTGCCCCCCCCCACTCTGCCCCCGCATCCGTCACCACCCCCCCACCCCTGTCTCCCCCGTCCTGATTTCCTTGAAGCAGCCCACCGGTTGCTCCACTCCCTACATGCCTTCAAACTGTCTTCTGCTAAGAGAGAACTCTGCCACTGGGGCGATTACCCATCCTCAGTCCTCAAGCCAGGTGACCCTCTTCCGTTGTGCTGTCCTAAAAGGGACAATCACTGCAATTGGCTTTGCCAGTGAGGCTCACTCCCCGTGAACAAAACAAATATTAAGCAAATAATAAGAATAATCCTGGGCTTCTGGATTACCAGCCCAGTGACATAATCACTATGATACCATACTATGCAGGTACCAAAGAATATTGAGCTGTGGTGAGTAAATAGAATTGAACTATATGAACTATGATCTAATTAGATGGTGCAGCATGCTTGAGGGATGAATCGAGTACTCCAGTTTCTACATTAAGCACACAGCCTCAGGCACAACTGCCTCTGTATGTCTGTGGAAATCTCACTTACTTGGCTCCATTTCACCAGGTAGGCAATTGTGCCAACCACTCCAACTGACCTGCAGCATACCTCCGACACACTGACACACTGAAATTGGAATCGCAAAGGAAGACAATCACAACATCTAACTTATTTCTATCTCAAGCTCATTCAAAGCAGTGTGCACCAGCAGTGTCAGTCAACCTACAGTGTACAGAATGCATCAGGCAGATCGCTGGTGCTATGTTTCTCGGGGAATATTTTCCTCACAAGCAACGGATTATAAAAACACTGTCATTTTATTCACGTTTCCGTTTTTGAGAGCAATACAGTTGACACCCATTTACCCAATGCGACTCTCAATATAAGGGTTTCACAAAGCAGAAATGAAATCCACTGTATCAATGTGCAGATGGTCACTGATCTGCCACGTAGGATCATACAAGTCAGCTTGCTTTCTCAGGCTGCAATTATGACGCCTACATTCTGTGTGCCTCGACTGCTTGAAAGAGAAGGCAGGCAGCAAGCAGAGCTCCGAGGAGAAACTGGGCGACCTTCTTCAGTCCTGGCTTATGACACTGCTGAGACAGCTTGAACAGATGCTGAGCTAAGATACAATGAGGCTCATGCAGTCTTCTGGATCATTATCAAACACACAATAGGCATCTTAATGCAGTACTTTAGATGCCTGGAGGAATCAAGGGGTTGCTTATAATACAGCCCTGCCAGGCTTTCAAGGATTATTGTGGTCTACTGTATGCTGCACAACTTTGCCTTCCAGGAAAGCCTGACAACTGAGCAGTTAGAGGAGCAGGAGGCCATCACAGATGAGGCCAAAGCAAGACCCTGACAATTAATGAGACAAGATCACTGGTGAAACAGCCTTCGAGGCAAAAAGTCATATAGTAGGCTAAGCTAAGTAAGCTACTACAAATGAACATCAGATCTGCTCAATGGATTAACACTTCTCTCAACATGGATAAATTATTTTACTGCAATGGCTCAGCACACCTTTATCATTATTAGAACTACATGCCAACGCTTTGACACACCAACCCCTGACTCTACATCATTAGAATAAAATTCTCTAGGTACAATGAAAGAAAATGTTATTGAATTTAATTTCCTAGAAGTTATGAAATCTTGTGCTCAATATATTTTATACCAAGTCCCTTGGTGTTGATGGATGGGACTTGTATTTTTGATACCGATAAATGAGGTGGTTAACTTTTGGCTTTCAGTGGGACACTTGGATCCTTGCCTCTTTGCAATACATCATGAGGTGACTTTGTAGCTGCTCTGCCATGCACTGCTGCAGGTTGCTGGCTGGGTTTGCTCAATTTCTGGCACATGCACTGTCACTTGAGTGGGAGGCTGAATGTGTCAGCGGTGCTGTGTTGCTTGGAATAATTGAAGTAGTGAGGGACTAGGCTGATATCCATCTGCCACACGTTAGGCTAGTTCTTGGGTATTACCTTTAGAAACAGAAGAGGAACATATGTTAGAATGTTGGCCGCAGCACATTCCTACAAGTATCATAGAATCCTTACAGTGCAGAAGGATTCCATTTGACCCATCGAGTCTGCACCGACCACAATCCCAACCAGATCCTATTCCCGCGACCCCACATATTTCCCTGTTAGTCCCCCTGACACTAAGGGGCAATTCAGTGTGGCCAATCAACCTAACTTTCACATCTTTGGACTGTGGGAAGAAACTGGAACACCTGGAGGAAACCCACGCAGGCACGGAGAGAATGTGCAAACTCCACACACAGTGACCTGAGGCCGGAACTGAACCCAGGTTCCTGGTGCTGTTGGGCAGCAGTGCTAAGCACTGTGCCACCATGCTGCAGTGTTATCATGTAGTGTCTACATGATAATGCAACGTGCATCGTGACCATTTGTTCAAACTGTTATTGCATTGAAGGATATGCCATTTAAAAAGGGAAACAATACAGCAAGTCATATGCAAACCATTATTCTATGTGCGTGTATGTGTGAAAAAGTCTGTATCCTTCTGACCGCATGCTCCAATTCATGTGAATGGTCACATCCTGAGGCCAGTTAGAGTATAGTTGTTGCTTTAGTGCAGTTGGTAATTCTCTGGTTCTATACAGAGCCATAAGGAAATGACTGGTGAAAGGATTTCACCTAACAACAAGTGACCATAATCTTCATTAAATTATTGAGGTTTCCTCACTGCAAGTATTTTTTTGTCTTGAGTCTTTGAAGGTGATTGACTTGGAAAAGAAAGCCAAGGATTCGGATGCATTTTGAGCCTTTTAAAAGCTGTAAGAAATTTGGTCCCTCCTTTCTGCCACTTCCCCTTAATTATTCATTTCCCTTTAAATTTCACCTGATGTAATTTCCCACTGTCACCATTTGTGTGTTGTCTTGCACCTCTTGCAAAATCTGCATTTGTAGCTATGAATAATTCAGCAAACAGACTGATCTATAAAATGTGAGGGCTATTAATGTGTTACCATTTAGGCTTTATTTGCATGCATTCTTACACCAACTTAAATCAGTACATAAACATTGACCCCGCTGGTTCTAATAATAACTAAAGAATATCAATCACTTGGAACATTTGAAAGAGAGACTGCAAAAGGAGCAATTGTATAAGACGCCTCCACTGGAACAAAACCTTGCTGGTACAAGTTGGAGATCAGACTATAACATTATTGTTCCAAATCACTGCAATCATTTAAGAGGCCCCACACCAGGAGAGAAATAGCTCTCAAAATATCATAATTTTTAAATGAACTCCCACACAATAGTGACATACAGCAAAGGGCACTGTCCATCACTTCACTTTATCATAATCCTTCATATGAATATCATTTATTTTAAGACATCACCTGTCGGAGTATAACCTGACAAAAAAGTTACAGGAACCCTGCACAAAAGCAAAGTATGGCAGATGCTAGAGTCGGAATTTTACCGGCACACCCACCCGAGACTCATAAGATCGTGCCCGAGGCCAACGGAGAATGCCATTCTGCGAGCCTCTCCTGCCCTGATTTTAGGGCGGGTTTGCCAATAAAATCAGGGCCAAGAAATCTGAAACCTAAACAGAAAATGCTGGAACTATTCAGCAGATCTGGAAGCACCTGTGAAGAGAGAGAGAGAGACAGAGTTAACGACTGGAATTTTCTGGCCGTTCTTGAGAGTGGGATCTTCTGGCCCTGCTGATGGCGAGCCCCTGCCAGGAGTTGACAACAGCGGGACCAGAAGACCCCACCGTGGGCCAATGGTGGGCCACCTCTGCTGCTGTAAAGTACACGATATGGAGATGCTGGCGTTGGACTCCCAACCATTATCACAAGTTTGTGTCTATATATGCCCTGTTTGTGAACACAACTCCCACTCACCTGATGAAGGGGCGGTGCTCCAAAAGCTTGTGGCTTGTGCTACCAAATAAACCGTTGGACTTTAAGCTGGTGTTGTGAAACTTCTTACTGTGCTGTAAAGTACACCATGGGGGGGAGGGGGTGGCACGGAAAATCCTGCTCAATATTCCAGGTCCTACGCTAGAACTGGGAAAAATTGGAGATGCCATTAAACCAGCTGACAAGAGTAGTGCCATTGAGGTTTGGCATACTGAACCCAACTAAGCAGCAACTGAACTCCAACTCTCTGACACTTTCTCCTACCTCTGCCTGGACCCCACCACTGAATACTCAGCCATCATTTCCAAGACTGCCACTGACCTCATCTCATCTGGACATCTTCATTCCCTGGCCCCCTGATTCATATTCCCACACCCAAAAACAGCCCTCTTCTATCTACTTCACAAAATGCACAAAGAGGATTATCCTGGTGCAACCATCATTTAAGCCTCTTCTTGTCCGACTCAACTAACTTCTTCCTAACTTGATGAGATTTATCTGATCAGTTCCATCCACCGACATCCATGTGTCTTCCAGTGCCCTCCGTCACTTTAACAGTTTCCAGTTGCCTGGTCCTAAGTATCTCCTTTTCACAATGTACACCCTATCTATCTACATTTCCATCTGCCAGGTCGGTAGGTGTGCTCTCCACTTTACCTTTGAAAGAAGGTCCAAACAGTCACCATCCGCCATTACCTTCATCCACCTGGCAAACCTATAAACAACTTTTCTATTAACTTTCTCCAAATGAAAGTTGTTGCTACGACAACCATCATGGGTCTGAGCTATGCCTGTGTTTTTGTGAGCTATGTCAAACATTCTTTGTTCTAGACTTACACAACACCAACCCCACCCCTCCGCCCCTGCCTCCACCCCATGCTCTTTTTCCAAGATATTGTGGACTATTTCAATGTTTATTTTTCTGACCGATTCTTTACTGCCAATTTAATCAACTTTGTTTTGAATTTTCACCCTTTCTCGCTTTTACATGCTCTATCTCCGACACTTCTTTTCTCTTCCCTTCTATCTGTTCTCTGTCTCCGTTTTTTGGGTTAAGCTCAATGACTCGCACAATTATCTTGATTACACTTTGTTACTGTAATGTCCTAACTATATTCGGGATTGTGTTTTTTTAACAAAAAAGAAAAGTTGAATGGTTTCAGGAGGGAGATAGACATATTTCTAATTTTAAAAAAAGGGAAAGAGGGATATGGGGAGCAGGAACTTTCAAGCGGTTATTGGATAGGCACATGGAGCACACTAGAATGATAGGGAGTGGGATAGCTTGATCTTGGTTTCGGCAAAGGTTCGGCACAACATCGTGGGCCGAAGGGCCTGTACTGTGCTGTACTGTTCTATGTTCTAGGTGGGGAGGTGGATTTGAGACCAGGGAGAGATCAGCCATGATCTGATTGAATGGCGGAGCAGGCTCAAAGACTTGAATTTGGCACCTTCTGCTTCTAATTCCTATGTTCCTGTGGTTTGCACAAGTAGATTCAAACTATAACAGCAAGGTTTATTGAAAGAGATGTTCTCTTCATTGCACAGAGCACAAACTGAAAGTAAAACAACAGCCTCAAAGCACCCTAATGACATCACCATCAAATCATGTGACCTGCTCTTAAAGCAAGCTGAAATCCTTTTGAATAGATAATATCCCTCCTGCTTTACTTCTGTGATCATGACAACAAATTTCAACAATGATATACACACGATCAATAATACTCCAGACACCGTACTGTGCATCATTTATCATTGTACGCAGTCAATAAGAAAGTCAATCAGGAAGATATCTATTCCTCTTTGGTTGTGTATGACATTCTTAAATTTGGCTGTCCTTGACCCTAGAAGTCTGATTTGGAACTTCAGTAGGCACTTCTTCTCTTGGAACTAATTCTGCATCATTCTCACATGCTATGGTAGCTGAGACACAGTCACCAGGCAACTCAGATTCAACTAAACATCCATAGTAGTGATTACAGCACTAGGGACTAAAGAGTTGCTACTTCTGGAGATGATTCTGGGAAATAATTTCAAGAGGCAACAATTGGTCAGTATGGTGCCATCTAAATAGTTAATCTTCAGTTTGAACCATGTAACAAATTGGACCTGTTTATCCGAAAACTAAGGCTTGTTCCCATTTCACACTCGAGTCATAGGGCCCTATTTTACCATTTTGATTCTAAGTGCTGGGCGGACTTGAAATTGGAGTGTTTGAGACCCGACTTTTAGACCCGTTCTCAGGCACTCTGCCTGAAAAAATATCAGCGATTCCGAATCGCACTGCAGAAGCCTGTGGATGAGGCTTAACACATCCGAAACCCTGTAGCTCCGATCAATGCATGCGCAGAAAAAAAAATGATAGAATGCTGCTCCCCTGCCACATCACTCCAGACAATGCCGCCACCTGGCCCCCACAGACATTGTCCCACCCTCACAACATTACTGACCCCGTTATCCCCCCACCACCTCCGCCACCCAGACCGATCGCAGGCAGAGTGGCAGCAGGCCCCCTTTCCCTCCCCCCGCCTCCCCCCCCCCCCCCCCCCCCCCCCCCCACACCACTGATCTCAAGCAGAGAGCCATCAGATGCTTGGCACTTACCTTCTCAATAACTGGAGCACCCGAATTGGACTTTTGTGGGGCATGTCTGTTTCGCGTCGAATCTGGATGGGCGAACACGATGGTAAAGGGGGAAGTGCCAGTAAGGTTGGATGCGCAGTCCATTAAATCAATTTAAATGTATGCAAATGCATTCAAATGGCCGTTGTGCCCGTTTCAGGCATGGTCCCGATTGCAGCCATTTTCGGGCCTTGGTAAAGGGGGAACCGGCGCACAGGCGGGCGCGGATCGCGCTACTCGCCTCGCGCCTGAAAACGGGCGCAACTTGATAGTAAAATCGGGCCCATGGAGTCATAGGGGTTTACAGAATGGAAACAGGCCCTATGGCCCAACTTGTCCATGCCGCCCCTTTTTTAACCACTAAGCTAGACCCAATTGCCCGCGTTTGGCCCGTATCCTACTATACCCATCTTACCCATGTACCTGTTCAAATGCATTTTAAAGACAAAACTGTACCCACCTCTACTACTACCTCTGGCATCCTGTTCCAGACACTCACCACCCTCTCTGTAAACAAATTGCCACTCTGGATCCTTTTTGCATCTCTCCCCTCTCACCTTAAACCTATGCCCTCTAGTTTTAGACTCCCCTACCGTTGGGAAAAGATATTGACTATCTAGTTGATCTATGGCTCTCATTATTTTATAGACCTTTATAAGATCACCCCTAAGTCTCCTACGCTCCAGGGAAAAAAGTCCCAGCCTCATGGCATAATTACACACTAACACTTGTTCTCCTCATTAAAATGAGCATTGTTTTGCCCTCACTTCTCAGCTACCAACTTGAGATTGTTGTTGACGTTCTTTTATCTCTGAAGTTTCTGGAGGAAATAATAAATCAAACGTAGTTCTCAACTTTCTCTTTCAGAGTAGTAATGTAGGTGAACTTCAAGTAACCAGGTGAGTCGTGTTTCTGTAAGGTGCTAAAAAAAACTATCCACATGAAGTGATAATGAACCCTGCTCTTTTGAAGCTTTTAAAGAATCTTTCAAGGATTTTATGAATCTGTCAGCCAATCCTTTGTGTGATGGATGCAGACTTTGTATGCTGAATACCATTTGCTTTGAGATAATCCTCAAATTCTTGCGCAATAAATTGTTAACCATTTTCACTATCAATTCTGGTTTACCAAACCTTGCAAACATTTCATCAAGTTTTTCAATGGTTTGTTCAATTGTAGTGGATCTTATGACAACAACTGCTGGCCACCTTGAGCGTGCATTAATTATAACTAAGAACATGTCACCCTCAAATGGGCCAACACAATCTAAATTTAATCATTGCCATTGCATTTTAGGCCAATAATGTGAAATTACGACCATTTGAATAATGATAAATTCTTCATATGCCAAAAATTATACTAAATGCTTCTTTTTCTAGCTGAGCAAAGTTAGATTCAGCACTAGTCAAAGTTTGCAAAGCAAAAGCTGTTAGTTGCTCTTCTACCGAAGGCATAATATGTGAAACCATTGCTCCTGCTCCATAAGATGAAGCATTGCAAGCAAGCAGTAATGGTAGCTTCGGATTAAAATAAACCAATACTTCAGATTTCTGCAAAGCATCTTTGACTTCCTTGTATGCTTTCTCACATTCTGTTGTCAGTTCCCATGGGACTCTTCTAATGACTTACCAAACTCACAAAATTGTGCCGGCCTTTTTTAAGATTACCACAAAATGAGCAATGCTTTTGCCTTCCGCTTGATTTCTTCGGTGGAACCTGAACTTTTCCATGATGATCAATGATCTTGGAGAGTAATGCTCTTCAAGGATCTCTTTCAAGTTATCATAAGTTTTGGTTTCTGACTTTGCTGGATGAACCAGGTTCTGGAGCAAATTGTAGGTTTTACTTCCTATTGTACTGAGAAAAACTGGTACGGGCAACTGATATTCGATTTTATTCCCTTGTACAAAGGATTGAAACCCCTCTGCATAGGAGCTCCATCATTCATTTTCTTAATTAAAAGGTCCCATGGATCCTAATTGACCCATCATTTCTCTTAGAGGGACGAGCAACTCGCAACTGCTCAGTATATACTTTTATTTTACTGTCTCCCTGTATCCCCTTTTTACCCTGGAGCCCATCAACTTGATGTTTTTTTTCAAATGACTCCACCCGTACAGCAAAGCATCGTTTCTTTTCAAATAAGCCAGATACAGCCTGCAATCTCACCCTTCTCTGATTGGACAACCCCTTTTAAAACTACAGAAGTTTTTTTTAACTTGTCTTCCTGCACTGGACTTCAATCTTTAATCCTGTTGTTGCTTTTCTCCAGCCAGTGTGAGGAGTCACAATTTACTTTCTTTATTTAGGATATCTTCTCATTGTTCCTGATGAAACAAAATCCAGAGTACAAACTGAAAGTAAAACAGGAGTCTCTGCATACACCCTAATGACATCACCGTCAAATCATGTTTCCTCTTAAAGCAAACTGCAACCCTTTTAAATATATAATACTTATATCTGATTTCATGAAAGGACTCTATTCCATTCTCCCAGTTTTTCTGTCTACCTCATCTGTTCTGGCAATGCAACCTTCCATACCAATGTTTCTGATATCTCTTCGTTTTCCCTCAACTGAGGATTCCTTCCCACCATGCTGACAGGATTCTTCACCGTATCTGTTCCATTTCACATATTTTTGCTCTCTCCCCTCCCTCCGAGAAGGGGTTCCCCTTTTCCTCACTTTCTTCCCACTAACTTCCAAATTCAGCAGATTACGCCTGCTATTTCTACCGTGTCCCGCGTAAATGCCACCACCAAACACATCTCCTTTTCTCCTCCTCTTTCAGCATTCTGGAAGGACCATTCCTTCCACAATACTCTTGCCTACTTCACAATCATCCCAAAAGGACCCTCCTCCACAGCATCCTTTCATGAAAGAACAGGAGATCCAACACTTGCCATTTCCCTTCCTCTCTTCTCTCTGTCCAAGGCCTCAAACACTCCTCCCAGGTGAAACAGCAATTTACTTGTACTTCCTTCAATTTAGTCTGCTGCACCCGCTGCTCACAATGTGGTCTCCTCTACACCGGGGAGACCAAATGCAGATTAGGTGGCCATTTTGAAGAACTCCACTGTTCAATCTGCAACCATGACCCTTACCTTCTGGTCACTTATCATTTTTATCCTTCACCCCACTCATCCTCTGATCTCTCTGTCCTCTGTCCATTGACACTCAAAGTAAACTCAAGAAACATCACATCGTGTTTTCCATTGGGGAATTTATAGCTTTTTGGACTCAACACTGAGTTCAACAATTTCAGTTTGTTCCCTCTATCTCCATGTTTCTTCCCTTCCTTTGTAGTTTTGCTTACTCTCTCTCTTCTTTCCTGTTTTATTCTAATTCTCTTTTAGATGGGAGCTGATAATGATTCTGCCATTCCCGCTTCCTCTGGACACACCTTTTTGTTTCTTTACTTGTCCCACTACCACTCCCTTTGACCTTGCATCATCAACCCTTTTATCATTTAATCTCTCCTTCCTTCCACACGAGCAAAGATTTCCCCTTTTGTTCTTTCTTTCCCCCCCACTGCTTTTGACTTGCTTACAATGTATTATGGCCGTGATCTTCCCCCCAAAGAATCAAATGTCATAATGGCGAGAACCAGGGAGCGATCCACGCTGGTTGACCGGCATAGTCCAGACTGCAATCACCCCTGGCTCAGTCATTTTTTTGGAGATTGGTGAGCTTTGCGTCGGTTCTGGGAGTGGCGGTGCCAAACATGCCGGTGAGCCTGGCTGCAAAGCAGTCATGCGCTGTTTTGGAAGGGCTCCCCAATCTCTCGATGCACTGGGAGACCCACTCCCTCCCCCCACAGACATGGCACCCCCCCCTCCCCCGCACCTCATTGGTAGCATGTTTCCCCACCCTCTCCCCGACACAGACCACAAGCATTGGGGACTTGGGGCCCTCCCAATGAATCTCACTTCATGCACCCCCCCCCCACACTGTCATGACCACCGACATGCCACCCCTTCATGACCGCTGATATGCCACCTTTCATGCCCCACTCCTTCATGCACCATCCCTCCATGACTCCCTCTGCATGACTATCATGCCTGGTCTCCGTTGGTGGAGACCAGTAGTGATTCTTGCCAGTCTCACGTTACTCCTAAATGTCAGAAGGTCCCGAGAGCTGGGAGAATTCAGGTCAAACAGGTTATGCATATTTAAATGCGATTTTAAATATGCTAATTAACCTTGCGCCTTTTCTGGGTGTGATCCGGTTTACACCATTAGAAAAGTCCCGGCCGATCGCAAAGCATTTGGTGCCGGGCACGAAATTGATTTTTATGCCCATACCCTATTTTCCAGGATTGGTGCGATCTATGCCAGGTGCAGCGAGGTTGGAAATTCACCTTCCATCTTTCTAACTTATCCAGTTCTGATACAAGGTCCTGAAATTTGAATTCTTCTGTTCTCTGTACAGATGCTGCCAGACCTACTCAATGCTTCCAGCATTTTCTCTTTTTGTTATATTATCGCTGTGGGTGTGAGATGAGGTTTTATACATGTGAAATTACCTGTAAAGGAAAATGAGAGGCATCATATAAAAGATAAATCACTTAGTAGATCACTTTTTTGTGTTAATAAACTGCCTTATTTTCAATAAACTACATTGAGCATTCCTTTCAAATGTGAGGAATACTTATTTTTGAGGTGGCCACTATGATTAATTCATCATAGTTCATGGAGCCTTGCTTCATGTTTGATGTGGAGTGGTGCCCCTCAAGTTATATAGTTGAAACCATAATCAGATCAGCCATGATCTCATTTAATGGCAGTGCAGCCTTGAAGGACCAAAAAGCCTACTACTGCTCCCATGTCCTATGTTCCTAACCAATTAGCTCCCCAAATTGCCTGGGGTCCTTTGTGGACTATAACTAATTACCATTGAACACTACATTTGTTATGTACACTTTTAAATGTTTAATGTAAAATATGATGGTGCCAGAGGACTGGTGAATTGCAAATTTTATATCCTTCTTCAAGAGAGGTTGTAAGAATCAGCGCAGCAACTACAGGCCAATCAGTTATCCTGAGTGGTGGGAAATCTTGCAGAAATGATGATCCAGGAAAAAACTAAGTGTCTTTGACTAATATGCTTTAATTACGGAAAGCCAACACTGACATGTTCAAGACAAATTATGTTTAATTAACATAATTGAGCTTATGATGGGACAGAAACGAAAGCTGATGGCAGGTAATGGGGTTCTTGCGGTATACATGGACTTCCAAAAGGCATTGATAAAGTGCCTTTGTGATGGACCAGGACATATACTGACTGCGTGAAAGTCTTGTCACACACATACACCTGAATGGTTTTGTAATGACTTCAATTGCCACTGAGATTGGCCTTTTGGAGTATGAACTCCCTGATTAAGGATCCAATTAATGAGTCTTTGTCTTGTACTTAACTGGGAGTGTCAGTTCCTCTGACACCCCCCCCTTCTCCCCCACCACCACCACCCCTCCCCCCCCTCACCACCACCACCACCACCCCCTCCCCACCACCACCAACCACCCCCCCCCCACCACCACCCCCACCACCACCACCCCCCCCACCACCACCCCCCCCACCACCACCACCACCACCACCAACCACCCCCCCCCCCACCACCACCCCCACCACCACCACCACCCCCCCCCACCCCCCCCCCCACCACCACCACCACCACCACCACCACCACCACCCCCCACCACCACCACCACCACCACCAACTCCCCCCCCCCCCCCCCCACGACCACCTCCCCGCCTAACCCCACCACCCCCCCACCTCCAGAGGTAGTCTGCCAGCACTCAGTGTACCGCTGTTAGACTGGTAAGTAAAGGGATTTTGGTGAAGGGACTTCTGCCTCCCCCTGTGAGGACCCACTGGTGCTTTAGGGGATCAGAGGAATGCTTATGAAAGGCTTGTCATAAACATCACATGAAGAATTTCCCCACTGGGTAACGTGTTGGCGTTTCACCAGCGTTAATGCCCGCGTGAAGGTTTGGTTGCTTGCTTGGAGCGTTATTCCCCAGTGTAAATCTTTTGGTGTCTCAGGAGCCTTGTAGAATATGTGAAAGCTTTATCACAAACCACACACTTGAAGGGTTCCTTTCACCATAGAATATACAGGATAGTGACAGTGCGGACCTGAAGCTGGCTGAATGACAGAAAACAGAAAGCATTGGTATGTGGTTGTTGATTCGAATGTTAGGAAATATAGAGTGGGGCTCTCCGGGGGTCAGTATCAAGCTTTTCTTGATCTATATTAATGATGCTTACTTGACTGTGAAAGGCACAATATCAAAATTCGCAGGTGACGTGAAATTTGGAAGCTCTGATGAAGAGTCATCCAGACTTGAAACGTCGGCTCAATTCTCCCTCCACCGATGCTGTCAGACCTGCTGAGATTTTCCAGCATTTTCTATTTTTGTTTCAGATTCCAGCGTGTGCTGTAATTTATCTTTATGAAACTTGGAAGAATTGGGCAAGATCGCTGGCAGGGACTCAAAGTGCGGCAAAATCCAGAAATCACGAATCTCGCCAGGAAGATCGCCCCTCGTTGGTGACATCATTAGGTTCACGCCCATAATAGGTACAAACCTGATTTACATTCATTTAAATAAATTTAAATGTAATTAAAGACCCTCCTCACCAGATTCTCCCCCCTCCTCATGAGATTTCAAACCTCGCCAACATGATGGTTCCATCCAGATTTGAACCTGTCATGGGGATCACCCAGGATGCAAAGGTCACTATAGCCCACAAAGGAAAGGGACATAGCCAGGCAGTATTCTGGCACTGCCCCTGACACAGGTTGCCACTGCCGGGATGGCAGGCTTGGGCCCCAGGGAGAGCCTCATGTGCGGTGGGAGAAGAGGGAGCGGACACTGCAAGTCATGGGGATGCTGGCTATGATCAGGGGGTAGGAGGTTGGAGGGCAATGCTGGTGCTGATATGGGTGGGTGGGGGGCAGAAGGGGGCCGATGTCGGTGATGATCGGGGGTTGGATTGGGGGGGAGAATGCTGTGACAATTGGGAGTGGGTGGGAAAGGGGGGAGGGAAGCGATACTGACAATGTTCTGGGGGGAGGGGAGGGAGGGGAAGGGGGCTGATGCTGGGGATGATCGTGGAGGGAGCGAAAAGCCACAGATACCTCCATGGTGAAGCTGGGGGGAGGAAGATGAATTTTCTCAGTTAGTGGGGCACCTCAATCTCAGTGGAGCCAGTTCCCAGATCTGAATCTCCGCCTCGCCAGACTGATGGCGCAAACCCTGCCCACTCATTTCTTTGACCCTGCCCTCTCATTTCTTCTAGCTGTTCTGTCTGGAGACAATACACATCTCTTTAACCTGTGTTTAATGCTCCCTCCACCCACATTGTCTGTACCTTTAAGACCTGGCTGGTTTTAGGGATTCGCATTCTAATCAGTATTCTGTAACTTGATTTTGTGTCTCTGTGCACGGTTTGAGAGCACATTTCCACTCCATCTGACAAAGGAGCAGCGCTCCGAAAGCTTATGGTATTTGCTACCAAATAAACCTGTTGGACTTTAACCTGGTGTTGTGAGACTTCTTACTGCTCTCATTTCTTTGGCAGTTAAAGTGACAAGATCTGGAGTGAAAACTGGCCAGTGGAGCTGGAGAGTACCATACCAATTTTCTCACCAGAGCTGACACTGCCAAATTCTCATAAGATTCCGCTCATTGTGCACAGCGAGGGGGATAGCAATAGACTGTAAGAGGACATAATACGGCTGATGGAATGGACAGACACATGGCAGTTGAAATTTAATGCGATTAAGTGTGAAGTGGCAATTTGGGTCACAAGAATTTGGAGAGGTTACAAGAGAGATACTTGGAGTATATGTACACAATTCATCAAAGGTGGTTGGGCAGGTTGAGAAAGTTAATAAGACATACAAGATCCTGCGATTCATAAAGAGAGGCATAGGGCAGGATTTTCCAGCCTCGCTCGTCCCAAAACCGGAAAATCCCACCCAAGGTCAACTGATCTTTCCGTGATCCGCCTCTCTCCCGCTTCGATTCCTGTGGCGGACGGGATGGTAAAATTCGCCCCATAGAGTGTAAAAGCAAGGAAAATATGATGAATATTTACAGTCCGACCTGGAGTTCAGTGTTCAAGTCTGGGCACCTCACTTTAGGAAGGATGCAAAATCATTGGGGGGCAGAAAAGATTTTTAAAAAATGGTTCCAAGGATAAAGGACTTCAGCTAGTGGAAAATCTGGAGCTATTTTCCTTGGAGAAGAAAAGTTTGAGAGGAGATTTGATGGAAGTGTTCAAAGTCATGAGGTATCTGAGCAGAGTGGATAGACCAAAATGGTTCCCACCAGAAGGGTCGAGAGCCACAGATCGTCAATTTATGGTAACTGGTCAATGGTGGTGTGAGGAAAAACTGTTTTTTGCGGCAGATCTGGAATGCGCTGCTTGAAAGGGTGGAGGAAGATTCAGTAGTGGTTTTCAGAAAGGAATTGGATAGTTATCTAAAGAGGAAAAAAGATGCAGGGAAGTGGGACGAGCTGAGCTGCATTTACAGAGTGCCAGCATGGGTATAAATGGTCCAGAAGTCCAGAATTGAACCCGGGTCCCTGATGCTATCAGGCAGCGGTGCTAACCACTGTGCCACTGTGCCGCCCCTTCTGTCATATATAATATATATATATAAAACGTGTGTGTACGTAGGTGTGCATGTATACATTAATACATGTAAGAACAGAAAGTACATGACCACAAACATTGAAATAAACATGTACAAGTACAAATTAGCATTTCATGTTGTGATTTTTTTAAAGCAGTTGATCATTTAAACAATACCATCCCATCTGTGATACATTTGAGGATCTGCATGGAAGGGAATAAGATTTTCTTTGAGTGTTTTCAGCTGTGGCCATGTTCTAACTTGTGCAATCTTGCAAAATAACAGGAAAGAGTCAAGGAAAATCAGCGCGCATTAATTGCCAACGTGAAGCTCAAAAGAGGAAATCAGGACTGAAATTTCTTGATTGTCTCATTAAGGGGGTTCTATTAAAGTCGAGCAGGAACAATTTGCATGGTTTATCTTCTGAATCTGGATGAGGCTGAGATCAATTACATCCATTAGCTGGGAGACAGTTTTAATGTGATGAGAAGCCTTGAGTCTGCAGTCAGAATGGAAAGGTTTGCCGTCGCTCATGGTGACATTCCTATGCAGTGGATTGTTTTACAGAAAATCAAATGCTGCCAACCAACATCAAATAAATCAAGTTTAATGTTCAGGTACAAATTCTAAATAATAGACGTGGAATTAGTTCCTCACAAAGGCAAAATGCTTTGTGAAGAAAATTAATTAGTGTGATGGCAGCTTAGTTCAATCACGTAACAATGGATATTTATGGGATTGAAAAGGGATTTTTTTTCTTTGATCATTTAAATTTCAAATCTTATGCAATAAACTGTGTGTGTGAGCGAGGCTAATTTTTGTCCACTGTGGGAGCTAAATTGGAAGATACCCGAAAAAGAAGTGCAGGGATCGTGATGTGCAATTAACCTCTGCCCATTGATTGCAATGCAGACAGCACGCCAACTTCATGCTGCCTGTTCACTTGAATGATTGCTGCGTCCAGCCAGCACTAACTGTAGTTCATTGGTCCTCAGCAGAGAGCACTACTTAAAGCTAACGTACCATGCCTTAGCCTTTTAAAGGGGAGGTGCGTTGTGACTGGGGGAGGGGTTGGCAGTCAAGTGAGAAGTAACTCTGACCTGGAGACATTAAAGAATGGTACAACGTGAGAGATAGCAGGCTCTAAGGCTTTCACATGTTGTACTGGAGATCTTGGTGAAGGGGGTGGACAGACAGACAGAGAGAGAGATGTCCTATATCCACAAGGAGCCAGAAATTTCCAGCACCAAATCAATGTTTTAAACAGTCATGGGATGGAGCCGGAAAGTTCATCATCCATTATTGCTCTTGGAAAGATGGTGGTGAGCTGCCTTCTTGAACTGCTGCAGCCTGTGTCGAGTGGGTAGCCTC
Organism: Mustelus asterias; assembly: GCF_964213995.1. Classification (NCBI taxonomy): domain Eukaryota; kingdom Metazoa; phylum Chordata; class Chondrichthyes; order Carcharhiniformes; family Triakidae; genus Mustelus; species Mustelus asterias. The sequence continues at coordinate 48,454,082 of NC_135806.1, read as the reverse complement.
AGAAAACTGTTAGGTACATAGTTCCAGCATTTTCACCCAGCAAAGCTATAGGAATGGTGGTATATTTCCAAGTCATGATGGTGTATGACTTGGAGGGGAACTTTCAGATGGTGGCATTCCCATGTACCTACTGTGAACAGCTGGCTTGTCCTCCATAGAGCCAGTATGACTCCACTGGGCAGTGCCTCAACAATCCTAATACTGCAGTATCAGCTGTGGCTCAGTTGGTAGCACTCTTGCCCCAAGTCACAAGATTCTGGTTTCAAGTCCCATGCGAGTGTTTGAGCCTAAAAATTACAGTGGACACTTTAGTGCAGTACTGAGGGAGCACTACATTGTTGGAGGTGCTGTATTTTGAATGAGTAATCAAACCAAGGCCCAACATGTAAGTTTTCATGATTCTATAAAATTGGTGGTGGTTTATTTTCCCACTTTACATCCCTAACCTTACTATGTGAGAAGTTCCATCACACTGAAGAGGCGTCAAATTAATCCATATCCAACAACGTGCACTGAAAACTCTGTTCACATTTTGAGATTTTTGACAAATTCCACCACAACAGCTGAGACAATCCATAACATTCTAAACCAATCAACAACATTCTAAATTAACATCAATTTGCCCTAAATCCAAATGTTATTGGATCCTTTAAAAAAAAATCCAAGATCCAGAAACAGATCTGCATTTTCACCAACCTTTAATCACAATTTCCTTGGGCCATGCCCTAATTACGCAATAAAATCCATCCATTAAATTTTGAGATACATTGGGACAAATCTTCCAATCTCTGAATAGTTAGAGACCGAGCATATGACTGAAGTGCACATCGAGACCCTGTGTAAGTCCTGACGCATTGACCTATATGGGAATTGCCCAAAAAGGTTCAATATCCAATGGCCAAATTCCCTGCTCCCCAGGACCCATCTTGAATGCTTCCAACTCTGAATTGGAGACATGGGACACGTCCACATTACTTGCCTGGATAGTTAGCCAAGAAATGCTAGACAGATTAAAACCTTGGGAAACTACATAACTGACCTCCCCGGCCTTGCCTAATCCTGCAACTGCCCCTTTGACCCATCAACTACCCCACTTATCATCTGACTATCCCCCAACCTGACTTTCCAACTACTCCCTACACATTTACCCCCCACTCACTTACCCACTTAACCAGCTACCCAATTGCTTTCTTACCCACTTACCTACATCGCCCACATCACTTACCCATCTCATCTACTCACTCACCTCACCCACTGACCCACCTTACCAACTTACTCACTTACCCACTTTTCTACCTGCCCTCTTACCCTCCTCCATCACTTCACCCACCTACTCACTGCGCCCATCACATCTACCTCACTCCCTTACGTACCTTACCTAACTCATTCACTTCCCCACCTCATCCACTTACCTATGTAGCCACTTGCCCACCTCACCCACTTACCCACCTCACTCACTTGACCATCTTACCCAGCTCACCAACTTACCCACCTCCCCACCTCAACACATTTACCTACTTACCCACTTATCCACCTCACCCACCTGCCCTCTTACCATCCTGTATCACTTCGCCCACCTTATCTACCTTATCCATTTACCCACCTCACTCACTCACCTATCCATCCACTCAACCATTCACTAACATTTAGATTGGAACTTTAAACTTATCGTATGGCAGCCAATGCTGTAAAAGAGGGGTCTTCTGCCCTGATGCTCTTCGCAGATCTGTGTGGGGATTCCTGCTCTGAAAGAGTTCTTCAGAATGCTGCACCAGCTGTCAGAACTCTTGTCAGAGTAGCCAGGTAAGTGTGTAATTTTCTGATTGATCAGCACCAGACGCAATGGTTCCAATGGTGATTAGAAGTTTTAGGCCATTGTTTACAGACAAACAAAACATTCCTTCTGCCCACCTTCAGTTCTGGAGATAAAGAAACAATAGATGAGGAATTTAGCAGCAGATGAACTGAGGCGGGTGCAGAGTCGGACAATGTTAGAGAGATGGGAATAGTTGGTCTTAGTGATGATGCAGAGATGTGATTGGATTCTCAACTTAGGATGCAGTCTGACACCCAGATAGCAAGCAGATTAATCATGCATCACAATCCCCATGCCTGTTTTCAGGGGACTATCAAATTTAGCCCTCAGGTATCTGTTCAGCATCTCCAGGCAAGTTTAGATTATGAGAATCAGTAATCGATATCCAAATTATATGCTGAACTTGGACTTAGTTTTCATTTATCACCTGTTTTAAGCCTTTGCTCAAAGTAACTTCCTTGGTCTTTATAACATTTGAGAAGGTGGCAGAGGACAACCGGGATCTGAATTACGATGAGAAGGAAGTTCTTAATAAAAATACTTATTTGTTCTGTATTGTCGTTACAGAGCATTAAGCAGGCAGAGTAATGCCTCAGGGAAGAGCTGTTTACTTGTAATGGTGTTGAGTTAACATAGCATGGTGGAGGCAAATGCACTATTGAGTGCCCAACTCAATTCTTGACTATTTCAAAGCACTCCTGAATGGCCTTCCATGTTTTGCTCTCCATAAACTTGAGGTCATCCAAACGCTGCTGCCCATGTCCCAACTCACGCTGTATTGGTTTCATGTTAAGTCATACCTCAATTCTAAAGCACTCATCCTTATTTACAAACGCTTACTTGGCCTCACCTGAGCTTCAGGTTTGTAGGTGTCCTGGTCCCCCCACCATGCCGACACCATAGTTAAGAAAGCCCACCAACGCCTCTACTTTCTCAGAAGACTAAGGAAATTTGGCATGTCAGCTACAACTCTCATCAACGTTTACAGATGCACCATAGAAAGCATTCTTTTCTGGTTGTATCACAGCTTGGTATGGCTCCTGCTCTGCCCAAGTCCACAAGAAACTACAAAAGGTCATGAACGTAGCCCAATCCATCACGTAAAACAGCCTCCCATCCATTGACTCTGTCTATATTTCCTGCTGCCTCGGAAAAGCAGCCAGCATAATTAAGGACCCCACACACCCAGACATTCTCTCTTCCACCTTCTTCCTTCGGGAAAAAGATACAAAAGTCTGAGGTCACGTATTAACCGACTCAAGAACAGCTTCTTCCCTGCTGCCACCAGACTTTTAAATGGACCTACCTTGTATTAAGTTGATCTTTCTCTACACTCTAGCTATGACTGTAACACTACATTCTGCACCATCTTCTTTCCTTCTCTATGTACGGTATGCTTTGTCTGTACAGTGCACAAGAAACAATACTTTTCACTATGTACTAATATATGTGACAATAATAAATCAAATAAAATCAAAACCCTCCACATCTTTGTAATTTGTTCCAGCCCCACAAACTTTGGAGATACCTGCATGCCTCCCATTCTGGCATGTTGAGTATCTCTGATTTTAATTGCTCCATCATTGATGGGCATGCCTTCAGCTGCATCGGCTCCGAGCCTCTGGAACTCCCCTCCCCCGCCCCGGCTTCCCATCCCCTAAATCTTGCCACCTCTCTACTTCTCTTCCTCCTTCAGCTCCTTAAAACCTATCTCTTCCACCTCTTCCCTAATGTATTTCAATGTGGCTAAGTGTCTTTTTTTTAATATAATGCTCATGTGAAGATCCTTGGGACTATTTATTAGATTGAAGGTGCTGCATAAATATAAGTTGCTGTTATTGTTGTGGATATTCTGATGGCAGAAGGCTAATTTATGACTGCCAGTCAATGAATAAATTATAAAGAACACCCTTCATGAATAACAGAAGGAACCAGAGTAACAGGAGATGAATGTTACAACTACAGATGTGTTACTAGAATTAGTACATTAAAATATTGGCTATGACTGATGCTGTATGATTTTAAATAGTTGAACCTTTGACAGCTTGAGCTCTATGCTAGTTTCCAAAGATGATACAAATAGGGTGACATTAAAAAAATGCTTTGGCCCATAACATATTCATTATGCATATTATTTTAATAAAATAACAGGATAATGAATACATTTTAAAATTATAACAAAGTTAATTAGCTGTAAATGCAGGAAAAGTGGCATTTGACTGATATTTTTAATTGAATATTATTTATCTAGCTAATGGAAAAGAACATCGGGCAATTTTCACTACAAATTGCCAGTCATGTACTTGTACCAATGCATGGATTTCATAAGCCCATTGCCTCTTAAAGGAGAAATTAACTATAGTGAAATCAAAATAAATAATGGGCATACATGGGGATACTCCCTGGTTTACAATGGTTTATTTTTACATGGCAGCCATTAACTCATTATGGACCCCTGTAAATCTTATTTCATAGAATGTATACAGAGTAGATGTTCTGTGATTTGTTAACTGTACCTTAAAAGGGGTAAAATTTGATAGCCCCCAAAAAAGTGGCCCAATTGCTTCTGATACAGGTAGCAGCAGACATGGTGTTGCCTGTCCATTTAAATGATTGCAGTGCTCAGCCAGCACCTAGCATGCTATTGAGTGGTTGCAAGCCTGAGCAGGGAGTGCCAAATCGCGAGAGGCTAGTATGAGTTCAAGTTAGCCCGTTCTTACGGACGGAGTTTGTGTTTTCCTGTTGCTTGTGATTGCCCATAACAAACATGGCTGCTTTACCATTTGACCTGTGATAAGTCCAAAGTACTTTGCCCAATAGGATGGGGTGTTGAGCCAGTAAACATATTCTGTTGTGGTCTTTCACACCTTGAAAATTTCAGACAGCCAGGGCCTCACTATTTGATATGAGGAGACACCAAAATACAATGAAACGTCAAAGGTCAATTAGGTCCATTTCATGTTTGACTAACACCTATTGAGTTTTGTCCATGGTAAAACAGAAAGATTAATCAGCTGGTCAATAATGGCCCTGTTGTTGATGATTACTTTTTAACAGAAGGATATGTTAAGTGGTTGCGATTGTCCATATGTAATCATGTATTTGCCTGAATTCCAGGTCTAGCTGGAGCCAATGCCTCTAAAGTAATATGATATGCTGCCATCATCTGAAGCGATATTGTGTCCACTTATAACCTAAAGGCAGCATTAAAACTTGTAATGTCTTCGTGCCTGCACAAGGCAAGAGATTGTGTAACATAAAACAAAACTGCACCTTTTAATGGTGAGATACATTTTGATTGGAGCAGATGCTGGAAGTAATGGCAAAAGTGAGTTGACCTGGAGAGGTCATAAGAATGGCAAGGTTCTCCAAAGAAACCCTGGAGGTCTTGTGCAGGAGCTGGTCAAGAAGACACAGTGGCTGAAATTTTACCGCCACACTCGCCCCGGAATCGGCATGGGCGCAGCTCGCAGAACGGAATACTCCGTTAGCCTCGGGTGGGATTTTACAAGCCTCGCCTGAGAAAGGTTGTAAAATACCGACCAGTACCTCTGTCCACAATGGTGCAAAAGACCCTCCAGTCAGATACCGTGAAAGCAGTGGGAGCAGATTACATTCGCGGTCAATGCCAGCAGCAAAGGCCTCCACACAGTGCCGCAAGAAGTTCAATGATCTTCCACGGAAGGTCAAGGTCAGTGAATGTTTCTTTAAATGTCACATCTCACCAAAAGTACCACTACTCTAATACATTGCTCAATTCGCTACAGGCCAATCACTTACCTACAAATAATCAAGATTCATTTTTAACATTCATAGATTCATCACCATTTAACACAGTGGCAAGGATTTTATGAGGCCCCAGGGAAGATGCAAGGAGAAGGGCAGGGTGGTGGGTAGGGGAGAAGTTAAAAATGGGTAGGATGACCAGGATAGCATCTTAACAATGATCGTAGGCTCTAAAGATAAACGTCCATAGGCCAATAAAGATAAAATAGCAGAAGCAGGTGGGCATGTCACCATGTGGAGGGGTTGTCAGGGTTTATCTTGCAGGCTTAGGAGAGTTCCTGTTAATATTGGGATAGGAGTAGAGTGCAGCTGGTTGAGCAGCACTACTCAGCAGGTCACACCATGGGTGGAATTCGCCCCCAAAAATTCTAAATGTCGAATTCATGTGAAAACTGGAGTAATTCACGTTGGTTTTTCCAGTGGGAGTTCAGAGAAGAATCTCCCACATTCTCTGCACTACAGAGGCCACCAGCGTGAATATTATTAAATTTCAGGGGGCGGGGCCCATCTCCGCTGATGAAGCTGAAATCAGCACGCTGAGCGGGCCACTGCACATGTGCTGATCTGTCAGTGCCGAGGTCGGCGCATATGCAGTGGTCCTGCACTGATGGCCTCCCAATTGCTGGCCAGACCCACGAGCCCCACAATGATGACTCTCCGACCCCACAAAGCCCGACTCTGGCCCCCCGACCATTCCTGGGCCGAGCCTGAACCCCCCCCGGCCCACCCCGATCTCCAGGCACTCTCCAACCAATCCCTCCCCGACAGATACACACCCCACCCCCCGCAGTGCCAACCCAACCCCCACAGTGCTGACCCCGCTAGCAGGCTGACCGCGCCACCCCCTCCCGGCTTTCCCCCACCCCCCCCTCCAGCCCGCCCCGATCGCTGGCCTCCCTCCTTACACCACCAATCCCAACTGCAAAATGGCAGCAGGACGCCCCCACCAACCCCACTGATCATCCCCTAGGCCCCTCCCCCTATGCCCCACCTCCTTGGCATTGTCCCATGCCCGATGGACAATGCCAAGGTGCCCCCTGAGCATTGGCATTTTGTCCTATGGGCAGTGCCAGGGTGCACAGGCTGGCACTGCCAGAATGTGGAGATGCCGGCGTTGGACTGGGGTAAACACAGTAAGAAGTCTAACAACACCAGGTTAAAGTGGACTTTAACCTGGTGTTGTTAGACTTCTTACTGTGTTTACTGCCAGAATGCCCAGGCCCAGGTGGCAACCCCCCCTGCCCGACCATCTGGAGGGGTCACAATTGTCCCCCTTCACTCCAGGGGTCGGACTGCTGGTTCACCATCAGTGGGGAGCTAGTGTCATTCCCCAATGGAGTGAAATACTCTGGTGAAGTGGGAGATGTTAGTGGGTCCAGAGACTTAAGACCCGGTCCACTAATTACATGCAAATGAAATTGAAATGTGTCTGTGCGTCTCCCTGCTGAATTCTGGCGCAGGTCAGACATCACCGGAAATCCGGCGCTGGGAGAAGTAAGCGGGGTGCAAATACTCAATCAACCCCCATGAATCGACTGCTGCGGGATTCTCCTGGCCCGCTGTGCTTTAAGATTTGTGCAGCGGGATGGCAGAATCGCAGCCCATTAGTTTAAAAGTTTAAAGTGTGAAGTTTAATGCACTCACCAAAATGGCCAATTATTTACCTTCGCTGCTGTTAGATCCAGCGTAATAGAGACTTGAACCAGGCATCTTTTGATAAACTCTGAATGATTGATTCATTATAAAACAAAACATGTTTTTTAAAACAAGTTGCAAGAACTGGTACACACACAATTGTACTCTAGAAGTATAATTATTCCACTTTAAGATACCCCAACATGTCCACACACACAAATGAACAAAGGTCAAACACATAAGCTGGGAGAGACTGAGGGCAGCCATCTTTTTCAGCTTATTTCAACAGCTTCCTCAGTACCACTTCCACAGTTGCACAAAGATGGGTGGCAGGTCAGAAGCTTGGACAGAATATAAAAAACAGAAAAGAATGACCAAAAGACTGTTAAAGAAGGAAAAATTAAAGTTCAAGAGAAAGGTAACTGTAAATATGAGGACGGATTGTAAAAGTTCCTATAGATTTTTACAACCGCAAAATGTGGTGAAAACTCACAGAAAGTGAGTTTGGGAATTAATAATGGAAATTAATGAGATGGCAGATGAACCATCATTTTGCATCGGTCTTCACTATAGAGGATACAAAGTAACATCCGATAAATAGCTTTGCACCAGGAAATGGAAGAGAGGGAGGAACTGAGAAAAATTACAATCACCAGGGAAGTGCTACTGAGGAAATGGTTGAAATTGCAGGCCGACAAATCCCTGGGTCCTGATCAGTGGTGGGCAACCTGAGGCTGGGGTGACATGCAGCCCACCTGGGTTCTGACTGCGGCCCACGAGACATTCTGCTCACCATTTCCCATGCGCAGTTTTACACATTCCACTGATTTCCATCCGTGTAGTTTTTTTTTCCCTACCAGTGTGACTGAAGTGACACATACATAAAGCAAGGACAAGTAAAGTGAGGTGTGTGAGGCCCATATGCATCCAAGGTGTGGGTATTCATTTTATTTTTACCGTTTGACATTGATGATAGTTCTATTAATATACAAATGATTAAGCATTTTCTATAGCTCGTTATGAAATATTTGGCGTGTATTAAATGCATTTAATCTTAATCGTGAGGCCATAATCAATGAATAAGCCTGATTTCAATCTTGCAGCTCACTGAGGTGAAGGAGGTCCGCTCATGCAGCCCACTCGCCAGGCTTGGTTGCCTATTACTAGCCCTGATGGATTTCATCCTAGGGTCTTAAAAGAAGTGGCTGGTGAGATAGTTGATGCATTGGTTTTAATTTTCCAAAATTCCCTGGATTTGGGAAAGGTTTCATTAATTGGAAAATAGTCAGTATAACTCCTTTATATAAAAAGGGAGGGAGATAAAAAGCAAGAAACTAGAGGCCAGTTCACTTAAAAACTGTCTTGGAGAAAATGTTAGCAGCTATTATTAAAGATGTTGCAGCAGGGCACTAGGAAAAATTCAGCGTTATCAGAGTCAATATGGTTTTGTGAAAAGGAATTCATGTTTAACCAATTTATTGGAGCTCTTTGAAGTAACATATGCTGTGGATAACTCTGTACTGTATTTAGTTTTTCATAAGGTTTTTGATAAGGTGCATCATTAAAGATTATTGTGAAAAACAAATGTTCATGGCATAGAGAGTAATATATTAGCATGGATAGGAGATTGGCTAGCTAAGAGGAAAACAGAGGGTAGGCAGAAATGGGTAATTTTCTGATTGGCATGATGTAACGAATGGTGTGCCACAGGGATCGGTGTTGAGGCATTAACTTTTCACAATTTATATAAAAGACTTGGGTAAAGGGGCTGAATGTATGGTTGCTAAACTTGCTGATTGTGCTAATATAGTTAGAAAAGATATGAGGAGGATACAGGGAGCCTACAAAGGCATTATAGATAGGTTCAGTGAATGAGAAAAGACTTGGCAAATGGAGTATCATTTGGGAAAGTGTGAAATTGTCTGTCTTGGCAGGAACAGTAAAAAAAGAAGCATAAATGGCCAGAGATTGCAGAGCTCGGAGCTGCACAGTGATCTGAGTGTCTTAGTGCATGAATTACAAAAGATTTGTACGCAGATACAGCAAGGAAAGTTAATAGAATGTTATCATTTATTGTGAGGGGAATCGAATACAAAAATAGGGAGTTATGCTTCAGTTTACAGGGCATTGGTGTGACCACATCTGGAGTGCTATGTACAGTGTTCCCTTTATTTAAGGAATGATGCATTGGAAGCAGTTCAGAGAAGGTTTTCTAGACTAATACCTGGATTAGGCGAGTTGTCTTCTGAGGAAAGATTGGACAGGCTGAGCTTGTAGTTGCTGGAGTTTAAAAGAATAAAAGGTGATTTGATTGAAACATATAGGGCCGTTAATTCTAGCTAGCGTCAGAAGGAGATGGGCCAGCACAATTAAAATAAATAAATGCATTCTTACTTGCCCTATAAATTTAAAATGACCCCTTTGATCCAAGAGTTACTTGGGGCCTGCATTAAATAATTCCTAGTAAGAGTTTTAACAACACCAGGTTAAAGTCCAACAGGTTCATTTGGTAGCAAATGCCATTAGCTTTTGGAGCGCTGCTCCTTCGTCAGATGGAGTGGATATCTGCTCTCAAACAGGGCATACAGAGACACAAAATCAAGTTACAGAATACTGATTAGAATGCAAATCTTTACAGCTGATCAGATCTTAAAGATACAGAAAATGTGAGTGGAGGGAGCACTAGGCACAGGTTAAAGAAATGTGTATTGTCTCCAAAAAGGGCAGCCAGTGAGATTCTGCAAGTCCAGGAGGCAAGCTGTGGGGGCTACCGATAGTGTGACATGAACCCAAGATCCTGGTTTAGGCCGTCCTCGTGTGCAGAACTTGGCTATCAGTTTCTGCTCAGCGACTCTGCGCTGTCATGTGTCGTGAAGGCCGCCTTGGAGAACGCTTACCCGAAGATCAGAGGCTGTATGCCCGTGACCGCTGAAGTGCTCCCCAACAGGAAGAGAACAGTCTTGCCTGGTGAGTGTCGAGCAGTATTCATTCATCCATTGTCGTAGCACCTGCATGGTTTCCCCAATGTACCATGCCTCGGGACATCCTTTCCTGCAGCGTATCAGGTTTTCAACGTTGGCCGAGTTGCAAGAGCACGTACCGTGTACCTGGCAGATGGTGTTCTCACGTGAGATGATGGCATCCGTGTCGATGATCCGGCATGTCTTGCAGAGGTTGCTGTGGCAGGGTTGTGTGGTGTCGTGGTCACTGTTCTCCTGAAGGCTGGGTAGTTCGCTGCGGACAATGGTCTGTTTGAGGTTGTCATTGATGAAGACGAACATCTCGCCAAGGCCATCCCCACACCCCCACTTCTTGCCTTCAAACAACCGCACAACCTCAAACGGACCATTGTCCGCAGCAAACTACCCAGCCTTCAGGAGAACAGTGACCACAACACCACACAACCCTGCCACAGCAACCTCTGCAAGACGTGCCGGATCATCGACACGGATGCCATCATGTCATGTGAGAACACCATCTACCAGGTACACGGTACCTACTCTTGCAACTTGGCCAACATTATCTACCTGATACGCTGCAGGAAAGGATGTCCCGAGGCATGGTACATTGGGGAAACCATGCAGATGCAACGACGATGGATGAATGAACACCGCTCGACAATCACCAGGCAAGACTGTTCTCTTCCTGTGGGGAAGCACTTCAGCGGTCACGGACATTCAGCCTCTGATCTTCAGGTAAGCGTTCTCCAACGCGGCCTTCACGACACACGACAGCACAGAGTCGCTGAGCAGAAACTGATAGCCAAGTTCCGCACACATGAGGGCATCCTAAACTGGGATCTTGGGTTCATGTCACACTATCGATAACCCCCACAGCTTGCCTCCTGGACTTGCAGAATGTCACTGGCTGCCCTGTCTGGAGACAATACACATTTCTTTAACCTGTGCCTAATGCTCCCTCCACTCACACTGTCTGTATCTTTAAGACCTGATCAGCTGTAAAGATTTGCATTCTAATCAGTATTCTGTAACTTGATTTTGTGTCTCTGTACTGTCCTGTTTGAGAGCAGATATCCACTCCATCTGATGAAGGAGCAGCACTCCGAAAGCTAATGGCATTTGCTACCAAATAAACCTGTTGGACTTTAACCTGGTGTTGTTAAAACTCTTACTGTGTTTACCCCAGTCCAACACCGGCATCTCCACATCAAATAATTCCTCACAGGCCCTAGTGAAGTGGAAGTCTGTCGAAGCCACTCACCCCAATGATGAAACTGACCTGTGGATGCTCCATGAGGGCAGCCTTTGACACTTTTATTTTCTTAAAGAGCAAGTTGATCTCCTGAGGATTCTGCACAAATTTAATGATATTTTAAAGTTATAGAAAATATTTTGGGTTTTTTTACCAGTTAATGCTGTCATTATTGATTCATTCGAAGTGAATTTTTTGTATTTCTTTCAATGATTGAATATCATTAATAGTCAATATTTCCAAATAAATGTGGTTTTTCTTATTTATTTTACAACTATAAAGTTATTAATTGGCTTAAAGTGAAAAGTACTCACACTTTCACATGTAGAATATGGCAAGGTTAGAGAATGTGGTGAAGAGAGAAGTTAAAATTTTGCAGATGAGGAACTGAATATTCTGTCAAATGGTGTGGGAAAAAGGTGCATGTCCATCCTTGGGTGAGGAAAGTAAAAACCACTCGGGAAGCTTCAGACCATTGCTTGGAAATGGTTTCAACAGAACTGAATGTACATTGTGCTTAGGATGGTGTAACATGCAGTAAGAAACTGCATAATTTAATGCAGGCTTTTCCAACCTTTTTGCATGGGTGTGTGGGGGGTGGAATTGCACCTTTTTCCCACTTGAGGGAAATTAGCAAATTTTGGAAAAATAAATGAATTTCAGAAAAATAGTTGAGTGTGAAGAAACAACTTGATGAGTAACAATAAAACAATGTCAAAGCAATGAATTGATAAAGTAAAACAGAGGAAGGCCACTAGTGTGTGAGAGAGGCCAGAGTGCGTATGTCCTCCTTGTTCCCATGGCAGAATTTTCCCGCTGTTCTCACCCCAAGGCTGGAAAATCCCACCCGAGGTCAATGGACCTTTGCATAGTCCGCCCTGTCCACTACGATTCCCATGGTAGGCGGGACGAGAAAATTCAGCCCTTAGCCTCAGGCTGCTCATTCACTTACCCTCACACACTGTGTGCATGGGGGTGAATATCTATTGATGTGTGAGGATGAGGGCGATTGAGAATTTGAGACTGAGAATGAACCAGACATTCTCATATATCTCTCTCACACACAGGGTGGAATTTTCCCATCCCGCCCGCCACAGGAATTGTAGCGGGCAGAGGCGGACCATGCAAAGATCCATTGACCTCGGGCAGGAATTTCCAGCCTTCGGGCGAGCATGGCCAGAAAATCCCGCCCACACTCTCAATCTCTCTCCCACACCCACTTACTCTTTCTCACTCACACCCTCACACATTCACTCTCTCTCTCATGTATACAGTCTCTCACATACACTCACTCTCTCTCTCTCTCACACATACTCACTCCATCACTCAACCGCTCAGAATGGCGCACAGACCCGGGGGATCTGAATTTTGCGACATCCCCACAGACTAGGAAGTTGCATTCTGGTTGCATTTAACCTTTCTAACTTCCTTCAATGTCAAACCTTCTTCAAAGCATTAATGAGCAAGTATTACCCAAATGTAGGATCATTTTATAGAGGAAAATTATTGTGATATACATAGTCAATGCTAGGGCACTATAATGTGTGTACATTTCAGTAATACTTTCTGTATATTCATTAATATAATGAATAATACTGCACACCAATTTAAGGAGGTGATGATGTCCCTTTATTCAGAACTCATGTTCAATTCACTAAGTTTTAAGCATTTGAAATTGCCAATGTTAGGTTATTGTGCAAAGCTGTGTTGTTTTCACAAATGGCTAGTTTTCTGCTTAACTATTTCCAAAATTACTCTGTGCATAAAATATTCACTTTAAATATCGGGAATGGAAATTATAAGATGAAAAAGGCATAAAAATTTATGTTTAAAATTAGGCGGTAATACTCTGAATAAAACATGCTCTCTTTGTCATGTTTAATAATAGAGAAAATGCCACTGTTGATCTAAGAGAATTAATCCACATAGTTCATGTTTAATTCATCTGATCTTTAAGAATGCTCAGCAACTTTTAATTTAGATAAATCACTATTATCCACTGCCTATACCTACTTCATCAGTTTCCGACAACAGGAATGAGCTTCTTGGTGTACTTTTCAGATGGTCTGCAGGTGTACCAGGTCAATTGCTCTATTTCAGAGAGCAAACAAATCAAGATATACACTTTGTGTGTGTTATCTATCAGGATTTAACATGATAATGTCACTGAATAACATTTTAATATTGATTTTGCTTGATATGGCAACACAGTTACGATTTCAGTTTAATTGTTGTTGCTAGGTATAAACATCACCATTGCCAAATTTAGACAGATTGCTTAGTTTAGTTTTGTGTGTCACTTTGCATCTTAGCTTTAAATAATGACATTCTATAGATTAACCAAATGATATTGCACTGCGCTACACTTCAAAAGTGCCATGGTAGCACAGAATCGTTTTCAGTCACGCCTTGTATACACATGCAAGCTATTTTCAAGTAATCCATTTGTGACTGAAGTATTGCTGTTATCCTTTAGCAGAATAAAGATGCAAATGACTGTCCTGCTGCCAGACCCCTCATTAAATGCTTTATTTTTTGAAAGATCACAAGAAGATAAGTTAGCCCATCAATTATTTTTTAATTCATTCGTTGGACCTGGGCGTCGCTGGCTGGCCAGCATTTATTGCCCATCCCTAGTTGCCAGAGGGTAGTTGAGAGTGGCTCTTACTGTGGCTCTGGAGTTACATGTAGGCCAGACTGGGTAAGGACTGCAGATCCTTCCCTAAAGGACATCAGTGAACCAGATGGGTTTTTCCAACAATTGACAATGGTTTCATGATCATCAGTAGATTCTTAATTCCAGATTTTTAAAATTGAATTCAAATTCCACCAGCTGCCGTGGTGGGATTCGAACCCAGGTCCCCAGAACATTAGCTGAGTTTCTGGATTAATAGTCTAGTGATACCACTAGGCCATCGCCACTCTATCGCCTCATCCTTCAAGAAAGATCCTGAACTCTGCCTCCTCCTCCTCCTGTGGGTTTGTAGTTGGGATGGGTGGATACGGGAGGCGAGCGTAAAATATGTCCAAAGGCCTTCCCGATGGGTTCCAACGTGCCCGGATCTCTCTACAATTTTACCCTGGGACAGACAAGGCCCACCTACCCTTGTCCCAATTGAAGCCCTTAAATGACCAGTTATTGACGACTTAAGAGCTGTTTTCCACTCAGCCTCAATTTTCAGACTGGCAGGAGGATTTCAGCGGCAAGGTAGGACCAGAAAGTTAATCCTGTTCAGACCTGGGACAGAGGGGGAGACACTTTCTTTAGCAGCTTCTGTTTAACATTGGGCGCCCACACTCTCCAAAAAGTCTGACCCCTGCAGAGCCTCACCACCCCAGCATCTCCAGTGGCAGCCCAACCCTCCTCAGTCCATCTTCCCAAGCCTTTACCTCCCCTCCGTGCCGTGGGATGACTAAAGTTTTCCTGCTCCTCGACTCCCTGGACTTGGACTCTGGGGTGAACCGGGTGCTTGCACCAGTTCTGTTCACTGCAGCTTCTGGCACTGCAGGGACATTTTAAAAATTCATTAAGAGAATGTAGGCATCACTGGCTGGGCCCAGCATTTACTGCCCATCCCTAACTGCCCTCCTTTCAGAGGGCTTTTCGGAGTCAACCACATTGCTGTGAATCTGGAGTCACATGTAGGCCAAACCAGGTAAGGACTGCAGATTTCCTTCCTTAAAGGACATAATGAACTGGATGGGTTTTGACGACAATCGGCAATGGTTTCATGGTCATCATTAGATTAGAGAACTGCAGGCCAATCAGATTGGCTGGCAGCTCTGAGGATGGACTTCCTCGGGGGTTAAAGGTAAGTATAGCCCTCGGGGGAGAGGGACATGACCAGGCAGTGGCCTGTACCATGCTGGCAGTGGCAGCGGCACAGTGGTTAGCACTGCTGCCTCACAGCGCCAAGGACCTGGGTTCAATTCCGGCCTCGGGTCACTGTCTGTGTGGAGTTTGCACATTCTCCCGTGTCAGCGTGGTTTCCTCGTGTGCTCTGGTTTTCTCCCACAGTTCAAAGATGTGCAGGTTAGGTTGGTTGGCCATGCTAAATTGCCCCTTAGTGTCAGGGGGATTAGCAGGGTAAATATGAGGGGTTACGGGAATAGGGTCTGGATAGGACTGTGATCGGTGCAGACTCGATGGACCGAATGGCGGCCTCCTGCACTGTAGGGATTCTATGATTCTATGATTACTCAATTTGCAATCTATCGAGAGCGCTGTTTAGTTAGACCATAGTTGCTTCAGAATTTTATTCCCTTGTTATTGGCTAAGTAGTTGAACATATTGATTGCTGCTCTGCACTGGTTGTACATGCTGAGGATTCTGCTTACTAAAGACTCCAAGTTCCATTTCAACTTCTCCCTTTGCTATTTCATTGCAATTCATAATTCAAGCGGCAGATTGTAACTAAAGTTAAGAATCCAATTTCAAAATTGTGTTTGAACTATTTTCCTTTAGAATAAGATTCCACTAAAAATAATTGTTTCTTCCGCGATTGATTCAAAAATGCTGTAGTGTTTTAATTTTGCTTTCCAAAATGTAATTCTATTATGTAAAAAAATCAATGATTTAAAACGTCACATCGGATCTTAATCATTTAATTCAACCTTTAACTCCACCATTTTGTTGGCATCATTGATATATTCGCAAAGTTGATATTTCTGAATCATCCACCTGTTCTCCTGTTCAGGTAAGTTGCACTTTGTGAAATATTTAATTTTACCTACTGACCGGCACGGTGGTACAATGGTTAGCACTGTTGCCTCACAGCGCCAGGGACCCAGGTTCGATTCCAGCCTTGGGTCACTGTCTGTATGGAGTTTGCCCATTCTCCCCGTGTCTGCGTGGGTTTCCTTCTGGTGCTCTGGCTTCTTCCCACAGTCCAAAGATGTGCGGGGTAGGTTGATTGGCCATGCTAAATTTCCCCTTAGTGTCAGGGGGATAAGCAGGGTAAATATGAGGGGTTATGAGAATCGGACCTGGGTGGGATTGTGGTTGCTGCAGACTCAATGGGCTGAATGACCTCCTTCTGCACTGTAAGGATTCTATGATTACTCAAGATGCAATCTGTGGAGAGCCTTGTGTGGTTAGGCCATAGCTTGCTTCAGAATTTTATTCCCTGGTTTTTGGCTGATAGTTGTCATGACCTGACACCGGAATGTTAGCGGTCATCAAAACTGACACATCACAGGTGACTAACTTAATTCACTCCGTGGAAAACTAATGTGATCAGATCAAGGCAATGGAATCGATCAGGTGATCGATCAGCCTGCTTCAGCTTCCCACTGGGCAGGCTAGGTTAGAATGACCCCAGGTAAGCAGCTTTGGACTACTTGCATATCCATATTTCAGGGAGTGATGGCCCGGTGGTATTATCACTAGACTATTTAAGTAGATTAAGTTAAATATTTTCTTGTGCCTTAACCTGTTGGCCTTCCTAATGCTGTAATGTCAGTTCACATTTACTCACAATTCTCAGTCTCAACTTTATTGTCCACTCCACTCTCAGCCTTGCCCATTTCTCATATTGGCCTCTTCTGCCACTCCATTTGTGGTCTCACCCTTTTCTAGGGCACAAGTCTTAGTTATAGAATTTTTTTTTTACTGATTCGTGCAATAAGGGCATCACTGGCATTTATTGCCCATCCCTAGTTGCCCTTGAAAAGGTAGTGGTGAGCTGCCTTCTTGAAATGTTGATATACTGAGGGCAGTTGAGGGTCAACCACATTGCTGTGGCTCTATAGTCACATGTAGGCCACACCAGGTAAGGATGATGTATTTCCTTCCCCAAAGGACACTGGTGAACCAGATGGGTTTTTCTGGCAATTGATAATGGTTCTCATGGTCATCAGTAGATTCTTAATTCCAAATATTTTTTATTGAATTCAAATTCCACCATCTGCCGCGGGTCTCCAGAATATTAGCTGTGTTTCTGGATTAATAGTCTAGCGATAATACCACTAGGCCATCACCTAGTGTGTTACCTGCCTGGTGTCAAGGTTTAGGATACTTCCTCAAGGTTGTAGAAGAGATTGGAATGGGAGGAGGAGGATCCAGTTGTTGTGATCCACCTAGAAACCAACAATCAAATAGAAATTGGAATGAGATTCTGCTAAGAAAGTTTGAGGGGTTTGGATCAAACATAAAATGCAGAACTTTGCAAAATTTTCTGATTTTTACCAGAGATACATACAGATTGGTAAAAGAATCAACAGCAGTATAAATGAATGTCTGACAGAGCAGTGTGGGAGACAGAGGGTTTGGTTCATGGGGCACTGGTACCAGTAAAGGAGAGATAGAGCTTTCCCCCCCGGGACTGTCTCTACTTAAACTTCACTTAAACCAGTATCGCTGCTACTTGAATTAAAGAAAAAGTCACCACAGTCCCAGATGACCATAGGCTGCTCTCCTGTTTGAGGGGGGGAACTGACTGGTGGCGATTTAACCTGAGGATCACCACACCTCATGCGAGGGGCAAGGTTGAGAAGGCAGGGCCTTCATGAATAACCTCAGGCGGTACAGGAATTGAACACGCAGTTCGCATTGCTTCGCATCATGAGCCAACTTGGTAACTTGGATGGTCAAGAGGGCTTTGAAGGGGGAAGCAGGTGGCACAAATTGAGTAACAGCAAAGTCAAAAGCAGTGATAGAAATATCCTAACAGTAGCACAGAGTAGCATTTTGAATAAGGATGAGCAGAGTGTATCAGGAAGGGACAGAAAACCCAACAAAAATAATGGGGTGTTAGTGACATCAGAGAAAACGGAAAACAAAGTTAAAACTAAAGGTGCTATAAGCTTACTGTGTAAAGCATTCACAACAAAATGGATGGATTAACAGCACAAACAGAAATAAACGTCTTGATATAACAATCGTTTCAAAGACAGTGAGGGAAATCTTGCTAATCAGTGACAAAGTGCTGTTAGAAACACATTGGTTTTCTCTCCAGATGTGACAACACTCCGCCTAAAAAAATCAAGGGGGCGTGTTTTACACCATCATGTAGGGGAGGGGCCTCAACCCGATTGCGCTGAGATTGGGGGCCATTAAAGGGTGCCCCGATCAGAAAATCAATAAACCTCCCCCCAATCCACCATGGGATTCTCAGGGGCTCAATCCAAACCCCCAACAATTGGAGCCTGCACTCAATCTCCTCTGTCCCCCCTCATCAGAGCCTGCACTTAAGCCCCTCCCCAATCATTGGACCACTTTCACTCCCATTCCCCCCCCCGCCAACAGTCAGTGCTGGCACCAATCCTCCTTCCCTCTAATCATAACGCCTCCCATGGCCAATGTTGGCATCCCCAGCTCCCACGTCCACTCTGTTCCACCTCCACAGATGAATGGCTCCTACTGGGGTCCACCCCGGCACTGCCCCTTCACAGACATTTGCACTCAGAATCACTAAAGTGCAGAAGGAGGCCATTCTGCCCATCGAGCCTGCACCAACAACAATCCCACCCAGGCCCTATCTCTGTAATCCTATTTACTTACTATGCTAGTCCCACTGACATTAAGAGCCCGATTTTACCATTGTGTTGCACCCATTTTCGAGTGCGAAAACTTGGTAAAGTCGGGCGTGAGGCGAATAGTGCAATCCTGGCCTGCATCTGTGCCGATTCCCCCTTTACCAAAGCCTGAAAATGGCAGCGATTGGCAGCACGCCCGAAATGCACATATTTAAATTGACTTAATGAGCTGGACGCCCAAACTTACCAGCAATTCCCCCTTTACTATCGCATTCGCCCGTCCAGATTCGGCGTGAAACAGACATACTGTTTCGGGTGCTCCAGCTTCTGAAGAGGTAAGTCCAGAGCATCCGGCGGTTTTCTGCCTCAGATTGGTGGTGGGGGGGGAGGCGTATCAGATCATTCTCTGGTGGGGGGGAGAGGAGGAGGCAGGCCATATGTGTGTCTGGTAGGGGGGAGGGAGGAGGCCAGATCGCTTTCTGGTGGGGGGAGGAGGAGGGAGGCCAGATGGATTTTTGGGGGTGGGGGGTGGTTCAATATCTAGCGAGGGGAATCTTTAATTATATTTAAATTTATTGAAATGCATGTAAAGCAGGTTATTGGCGTGAACCTGATGATGCCACCGGAGAGGGGCGGGGAAGATCCAAAATCACAATCTCGCCGGCAAGATTTGGGACTTCTGGAATTTGAGCCCCCGTTGGCATTCACAAGGACAGTGAGTGTGGACTAAAGATCACCCCTGTAGTTGTAGAGTGCGGTAAGAAGTCTCACAACACCAGGTTAAAGTCCAACAGGTTTATTTGGTAGCAAATACCATTTGCTTTCGGAGAGCTGCTCCTTCGTCAGATGGAGTGGAAATGTGCTCTCAAACAGGGCACAGAGACACAAAATCAAGTTGCAGAATACTGATTAGAATGCGAATCCTACAGCCAGCCAGGTCTTAAAGGTACAGACAATGTGGGTGGAGGGAACATTAAACACAGGTTAAAGAAATGTGTATTGTCTCCAGACAGAACAGCTAGTGAGATTCTACAAGCCCAGGAGGCAAGCTGTGGGGGTTACTGATAATGTGACATAAATCCAACATCCCGGTTTAGGCCGTCCTCATGTGTGCGGAACTTGGCTATCAGTTTCTGCTCAGCGACTCTGCGCTGTCATGTGTCGTGAAGGCCGCCTTGGAGAACGCTTACCTGAAGATCCAAGGCTGAATGCCCGTGACTGCTGAAGTGCTCCCCCACAGGAAGAGAACAGTCTTGCCTGGTGATTGTCGAGCGGTGTTCATTCATCCGTTGTCGTAGTGTCTGCATGGTTTCCCCAATGTACCATGCCTTGGGACATCCTTTCCTGCAGTGTATCAGGTAGACAATGTTGGCCGAGTTGCAAGAGTAGGTACCGTGTACCTGGTAGATGGTGTTCTCACGTGAGATGATGGCATCCATGTCGATGATCCGGCACGTCTTGCAGAGGTTGCTGTGGCAGGGTTGTGTGGTGTCGTGGTCACTGTTCTCCTGAAGGCTGGGTAGTTTGCTGCGGACAATGGTCTGTTTGAGGTTGCGTGGTTGTTTGAAGGCAAGAAGTGGGGGTGTGGGGACCAATGTGGGGACCAAGAAGTGGGGTTGTAGAGTGACCAATGTTGAAAACTAAATAATACTGGATATTTGACCTTTCAAACAGATAGGGAAAATGGAAAAGGAAGGGTTAGCCCTGATAATGAAGAATGGGATTAAGGTCGTAGATGGAAACGATCTTAGCTCCAAACCTCAATCAGTTTGGGTGGAGCTCAGAAGCAACAGGAAGCAGACATCCGTGTGTATAGTTAAAGGCCCCTAGCATCAGTTGCAATGGCAGGTAGACTATAATCAAGAAATTAGATGTGCATGTAATAGGGTTAATACTTTGATCACAGGGAACTTCAATTTTCTTGTATGTTCTATTCCACAAAGTGTGTCTGTGAAGTATAGAACCAGAACCACCCTTTCCAGACTCGTATATGGATTCATAGAGTTACACATTACAAGCCTAATCTCCTAACCCAATAACCACTGTTTTAATCTGTCTCTTTACATAGGAGCTTAAGCCCCAATTAATGCCTGTTTATAATTAAACACAATTATTATATAATTAACAATATAGGCTGGTCAAAGCAAATTTGCAGTAGTTTATAGTATATTTATGAGTGTCACATGTTGGCTTACATAAACACCGCAATTAAGTTCCTGTGAAAATCCGCTAGTCGCCACACTCTGACACCTGTTCGGATACACTGAGAGAGAATTTAGCATGGCCAATGCATCTTACCAGTGTGTCATTCAGACTGTGGGAGGAAACCCATGCAGACATGGGGAGAACATGCAGAGTCTGCACAGACAGTGACCCAAGCTGGGAATCGAACACGGGTCCCTGGCACTGAGAGGCAGCATTGCTAACTATTGCGCCACCCAGAATAGTAGTGTGGACGTTGAATTCATGTAATGGATTCAAGATAGGTTTCAGATCATGATGCTGAGGAAACAACTGGAGTGAAAAGTTAATTTTACATCTAGTATTTTGTATTGAGAAAGGTCAATTAATAACTTGGTAATTAGGGATGCCCTGCAGAAGAGTGTTCATAATATGATAGAAGCTTATATTCCATTTTGGACTGATTTAGTCAAATCTGAAATCAATGTCTTAACTCAGAACAAAGCAAACTATTTAGTCACGATAAAGGAAGAGACTGATTATGCTAAGAAAAAGAATAGGAAGCTGAAGGATTGGAAAGACTTTCGAATTCAGCAATGGATGACAAGGAAGTTGATGTGGAGAGAAAAATAAAATATGAGTAATTTAGCAAAATAAATAAAAGCACATTTAAAACATTCTATCGAAGTGTATAAAGGAAGAGAGTGATTTAAAAAAATGAACATTTTTTTGAGTTTAAACAAATGCTTGGGGGAAAACAGTGCCCTGGTGCATTTTCCATGACAACATTTCAGCCAGAGTCCACTTGCCAATCAATCAACAACCTTTCTCTCGTGCAGTATAAATTGTTGTTCCCTTTGAAATTTGATATTCTTGTGTCAGTCATGGTAAGTGAAAGATGAAAAGTTTTGACAGCATGTCTCTTTTTTTTCAGCAACGCTGAGGAAATGATGATGTGGATGAAGAAAGTAGTAGAGGCATGAAATAAATATTTTCAATCTATCATCATAGAAGAACATACAAAAATACATTCTGGAAATAATGAGTAACCCAGGGTTCAGTGAGAATGAAGAACTTAAGAAATTTGTACCAATAAGCAAATAATACGGGGTAAATTTTTAAAAACCCAATGAATCCCCTGGACTTGATAGTCAGCCTAACTCTAATGTGTTAAAACCAGTGATGACAGAGATAGTGGACTTGTTGCTTTTGATCTTCCAGAGTTCTATAGGTTTTGAAATCGCTCCTCAGATTAGAAGGTAGTGAACAGAACCATGCTATTGAAGAAAAGAGGAATCGAATAGAAATGAAACTATTGGTTGGTTGGCCTGGCAACAGTGGTATGAAAACTGTTAGAATCCACACTTAAGCAATTGGTAACAGGACACGTAGGTAATCATAACATAAATTGTTAGAGTCAACACTATGTGTGGGGATATCATGGCTGCGGTTCTCCCAAAAGTGCTGGATTGGTTCTAAATCCTGATTGTTTTCTCAGTTCAGCTTCTCCCCTGAATCTCCACACTCCACACTCTGTGCACTGTCCCAGTTGGGAATCTCATTAAAAACCTGCCCTGGGGGGGGTGGGGGAGGGGGGGGGCCGCTATTCGCGCCGGAGTCTGACAGTTCTGGAACTCTGCGCATGCACAGCAGCCTCGATCTGTCAGACTCCACATTTGCTGACCAGCCCGGGACCCCCGCAGTGCTGCCCCTCCAGCAGCTCCCCCCTCCCTCACGGCCCGATCATGGCCCCCACAACAATTCCCGGGCCAGCCCTGATCTCCCACCCCCCCCGCCCCAGAGTGCCCCGATGTCCAGCCTACCCCGTCCCCAACAGTGGCGATCCCCCCCACCCTCCTCGCCCTGGCAGACCCGTCCGCTGACCCCCCCTTACCCAGCAGACCACCACCCCCCACCCTCAGCCCACCCCAATTGCTGCCCTCCATCCCAGACCGATCCTGTCTGCAGAGTGGCAGCCGACCCCTTACCCCCACCGATTGCCGCTAGGCCGCACCCACAATAGGCCCCATCCTCTTGGCACTGCCCGATGCCTGATGGGCAGTGCCGAGGTGCCCCCTGCACATAGGCACTTTGCCCCTTGGGCAGTGCCGGGGGCACAGGGTGGCACTGCCAGGCTGCCCATGCCCAGGGGCCACCACCACCCCCCCCCCCGCCACCCAACCCACTGGGGGGCCCCAATTGCCCCCCCTTAATTCCGGCAGCGTCTCCTGCTAGTTCCCCGAATGTGGGGAGCTAGTGTGAACCCTACCAGAATGAAGTACTCCTGGCGGGGTGGAGATTCAATCGGGACCCACAATGAGCGAATAAACATATTTCAAAAACATGCAAAAAAGATTTAAATGACTTACCTGCCTTCCTGCTGATTTCCAGCGTGGTCTGACCGACGACTGTTCGCGTTCCCAGCACATGCGCAAATCCCTGTTCAAGGCCGGAGACGTGTGTCTTCCACCGCAACCAGCCAGAAAAGTTGTGGGTCGCAATGGAAGAATCACTGCCCGTGTGTGTTGATTCAATTAGAGCTATTTTGAGGATTGAACTAACAGGGTGGATAAGGTGGAATCCATGGATAATGGGCTGGATTTTCCGGCCTCGCTCATCCCGAAGCCGTAAAATCCCGCCAATGGACCTTTCCCTGGTCCGCTCCTCGCCTGTGGCACGCGAGACACTAAAATTCCAGCCATCGCGTTTTTGGATATTGAAAAGTCATCAGTAAGATGCCACATGGGAGGACATTAGACTAAGACTCAAGGACTTGGGGGATATATATAAGCATGG
The DNA here is from genome assembly GCF_964213995.1 of Mustelus asterias. Classification (NCBI taxonomy): domain Eukaryota; kingdom Metazoa; phylum Chordata; class Chondrichthyes; order Carcharhiniformes; family Triakidae; genus Mustelus; species Mustelus asterias. The sequence goes on along the minus strand of NC_135806.1, from coordinate 48,430,180 downwards.
ATTGAGGATTAGTTAACGGAAAGAAAACAAAGACTGTGATTTTCTGGGCCCTGTAAAGATGGAGTCAGAGGTGGGAGGGCTGGCAAAGTGGGCTGGTGAGACATCGAGTGTCATGCCTGTTGTCTTCCTTTACCAGGCCACTTTACCAGCAGAGGGAAAGGTGGAAGACAGCCCTCCACCTGGAATTCAATTGAACCACTTAAATTGCCAATTAAATGCCTCTGCCACCTCTGCTGGCATTTTATAACTAGGGGGGTGGGGGGGGGGACACCCTGTGTGAAGACCACCAAGTAAATCCTGGCAGCCTCCCAGCTGGCACTGAGGAGAGTTGGTGATACAAAAATATCTGGGGAAATAAGTTGCAAGAGGACTCAAGGAGGCTGCAAGGAGATATAGGCATTGATTTATTAAGTAATTGAACAGAAATGAGACAGATGGAATATAATATGAAGTGTGAGGCTATCCACTTTGCTGGGAAAAATTAAAAAGCAGCAGAATACTTTTTGAATGATGTCGGGCTGGCAAATTTTACTGTTCAGAGGGTCTTGGATGTCCTTGTACATGAATCACAGAATATGAACATGCCGGTACAGCAAGCAATTAGGAAAGCAAGTGATATGTTCACCATCATTATAAAAGGACTGGAGTATAAGACTGAAGATGTTTTACTGCAATTATATGGGACTTCATGAGACCTCACCCATCTGGTTCACTAACGTCCTCTAGGGAAGGAAATTTGCCATCCTTAACTGGTTCTGGCCTACATATGATTCCAGACCAACAGTAATGTGGTTGACTCTTAAATGCCCTCTGAAATGGCTGAGCAAGCCACTCATTCCAAGGGCTGAGAATTAGAATTTTCCAATGAAAGAGTGGTCCAACCTCAACAGCGTCAGGACCGGTCACGGTCCCTGCTTAGCCAACCTCCACAGATGAGGCATTAGTAGCAGCTCCTATTATCCTGTGGGAGAAAGGAAACTATGCACCACATCATAGAAGAGTGTCCAATCCACAGACTCAGTGGAGGCCTATCCACACTCAACACAGCAGGACTACAAGCAACTGCTTGTCTTAGGGGCTGTGCATTTGCAAAATGAAATAATCTGAGGGAATGGGCAATAAATGCTGGCTTGGCAAGCGACACCCGTATCCCATGTAAGAACAAAAGAAAAACCTCACCTTGAGTACTGTGTAAAGTTTTGGCCCCTATATTAAAGGAAGAATATATTAGCCTGGGAGGAATGTGACAGAATGCTTTCTATTGGCAACATATTCTGTGTATTCTTGGCCTGGTTCCTGGCTTCTGGTGTTTGTGACCAATCTTCCTGGATACTTGCTTTCAACTATTTTATTAACACTATAAACAGGTTAAAAAAGAGGTGTGGCTATATGAATGCAGTGTGTTCCAAACTGTCTCTTGAGAGAATCTAGCAAATGACTGCAGAGGCCACTGATACGTCATTGTCTACATCACTCATGAGTATGTCTGTTCTATGAACCCCTTACACCACACCTTCCCCAAATATTCCATCCACTTCTTAACAACAATTAAAAAATCATGGGTGGAATTTTACAATCTCATCGTGCCCGATTCGTGGCAGGAAAATGTAAAACCGGGCGTGATGCGGCTAGTGGGAATGGCGCCCACTTTCGCATGCATTCCCATTTTACCAAGAAAAAAATTTGATGTGATCGGGACCCCCACCCAAAACGGGCGAAACATCAATTTGAATGTTTTTTATATTTATCACAATGTCATTAGTGAGCTTCAGTCCCAATCGTCCCAGTTCACCTGCCTTAACCACCTCCTTCGCTGCAGCCGGATCGGTCAGGAAAACACCTCGGGGGCGATTCTCCCACCTCACCGTGCTAGTTTTCTAGCGCAGCGTGGTGGGAGAATCTCGCTTCCATACATGCGCGGGATTCACGCATGCGTTCCCATGGCACGCGTGTCTCCCTACGCTGGATTTCTGGTGCCATCAGATCCGCACTGGAAACAGATAAGGACGCCAGGTAAGCAATTTACATCTATTTTTAATGTAATTTAAATGTGATTCGTGGGCCCGGAACTGAATTCTCCGGGCCCGCTAGCCTCTCCCACTCCACCAGAGTGTTTCACTCTAGTGGGGTTTACAGGAGGTCCCCACTTCCGGGGAACCATCGGGATGAACCTGCTAGAGTGAAGGGGTGGCAATCGGGGCCCCCCAGGGGGTTGGGCGATGGGGGTGGTGCCCCTTGGGCATGAGCATCCTGGCAGTGCCAACCTGTGCCCTGGAACTGCCCAAGGGGCAAAGTGCCCATGCCCAAAGGGCACCTTGGCACTGCCCACCGGGCATGGGGTAGTGACAAGGAGGTGGGGCCTGATGGGGTGGAATGTAGTGGGGGTGGGGCCAGCCGGGGGTTGGGCCTAGGGGGCGATCAGTAGGGGTGGGTAATGCTGCCACTCTGCATAGCGATTGATTGGGGGGGGGGGACAGCAGTCAGTGGGGTGGTGTCAGCCAGGGGGAGGTTTGCCTGTGGGGGTGTGGGTCAGCCTGGGGGGCGGGGTGGGGGTCTGCCTGCAAGGGGGGGATAGGGGCTGGAGATTGGGCCGGACAGGCCGGGACCACGGGAGGGGGAGTCGGGACTGGGCCTGGGAATGGTCAGGGGGCCACGATCGGGTTTGGGGGGACAGCATTGTAGGGGTTGCGGACTGGCCACAAACGGGCGGTGGCCAGTGAGCTGACCACAAACAGACGCATGCATAGTGGCCCGCTGACTTCATCCTCCCAGGCGGGAATAGGTACACCACCTCAGGCATACCACCCCCTGTCTTCATCCTCTCCTGGCGATTAGGGGCATGCTTCTCCTGTGGGGACAGAAGGAGCCATGTAAAATTTGATGGCACGACCCTGCAGGGTTTCAGGGGGTGGCCCTCACAGGGCAAGGGTTGTGATATTCTTGGGAGGAGAGAAGGGAGGTGTTTGGGTATCAGGGGCTGAAACCATGCAGGGTGCGGAGGGTGGGGGGATCTGGGGATCATTGGGGGGAAGATGCTGAATGAGGTTAAACACTCACCCTTGTTGCTCGAATGAGGTCATTCAGTTTTTTTGCCGCACTGCTTCCCAGTTCTCTTGGCCAGTGCCCTGGCAGTAATGGATGCTGCCACTGCCTTCCAGGCTGCATTTCCAACCCTTCCTCTGGGACGGTGTCCTGCTGGAGGGGAGAGGGTGCCCCGCCATGCCTCCACTGCCTCTAGCAAGCTGGCCAAATCAGCATCTGAAAAATGGGGAGCTGTCTTTCTGGAGGCTATTTCTTCCTGCATTGCCTGCCTGTCTGTTCATCCTTGGGGTTTTTATGGAGTTCTCTGTTAGGGCAGGTCAGCTGGAGGCAGTTTGGGCGAGCCATGCACCCGTTAGAGCATTCCAGCGAGTCTAATACAGTTTGCCTTGTTACCATGGAGGGGAAGCCAAGTCAGCACTTGCAGGTATGCTGATGGAGGGAAGAGGGGGGCGGGGTGGTGGGGATTTGTGCCTCTGTGATTATCGAGGGCAGGGGAGAGAGAAGGTCAGTCAACCATCAGGTCACGGGGGGCTGATGAGGGGGCCTTGTCCAGGGGGATCTGGGGGAGAGGGTGGGGTGGGGGAGGTAAGGGGGTCAGTAATGTTGGGGGGATGTCTCCAATATCTTTCGGGGGAGGGGGAGGCTGTATCTGGCCCATGCGTGTTCTGTCAGCAGAGCTGGGTTTTTTTCTGGTTTTCCTGCACATGCGCAGTTTGTGGCTCCGATCTGAGCTGCTGGCAGTCTGGTGAATTAGGCCCCGCTCACTGCCCCTAGTGGCTGGAAATGGTCTAGCCCATATTTCCAAAGACTGAGTGCTAATGATTGGAACTCTCCCGTTTTCATGTTCGCTGGACACTTGGAAGAAATCTTGTAAAATTCCGCCCAAATTTTGTCAGGAGCTGAAACCTTGCTCCTGTTCATGCCGGTGGGATCATACGGTCCCACCAACAATGTACCTTACCATCGATTTCCCAGCAGTGATGGGTGCTTTCAACAGGAAACCCCATTGACAATGGCGGGACCATCAGATCCCAATGTCGTGAAACACAAGTGGATGAAAAATCTCGCCAAGAGTGTCAGGCTCTGAGTGAAGACCAATGTGTTTCTCTCCAGAAACACAGCCAAGTTTTCAGACCAGAGTTTTGGGCATTTAGTGCACAGATAACATGGGGGTGTGGTTTAAACCATCACTCTGGTGTGGCGGGGCCTGATGCAGCCAGCAAGGCCAGCTCCACAGAAATCAGGGCGTCTTATTTAAAAAGCAATTTGATTTGATTTATTATTGTCACATGTATTAACATACAGTGAAAAGTTTTGCTTCTTGCGCGCTATACAGACAAAGCATACCGTTCATAGAGAAGGAAATGAAGGAGTGCAGAATGTAGTGTTACAGTCATAGCTAGGGTGTAGAGAAAGATCAACTTAATGTGAGCTAGGTCCATTCAAAAGTCTGACAGCAGCAGGGAAGAAGCTGTTCTTGAGTCGGTTGGTCGGTGACCTCAGACTTTTGTATCTTTTCCTGATGGAAGAAGGTGTAAGAGAGAATGTCTGAGGTGCGTGGGGTCCTTGATTATGCTGGCTGCTTTTCCGAGGCAGCAGGAAGTGTAGACAGAGTCAATGGATGGGAGGCTGGTTTGTGTGATGGATTGGGCTACATTTACAACCTTTTGTAGTTTCTTGTGGTCTTGGGCAGAGCAGGAGCCATACCAAGCTGTGATACAACCAGAAAGAATGCTTTCTATGGCACATCTGTAAAAGTTGGTGAGAGTTGTAGCTGACATGCCAAATTTCCTTAGTCTTCTGAGAAAGTAGAGGTGTTGGTGGGCTTTCTTAACTATAGTGTCGGCATGGGGGGTTCAGGACAGGTTGTTGGTGATCTGGACACCTAAAAACGTGAAGCTTTCGACCATTTCTACTTCGTCCTGTTGATTTAGACAGGGGCATGTTCTCTTTCAGACTTCCTGAAGTCGATGACAATCTCCTTCGTTTTGTTGATTCAGAGATTATTGTCGTCGCACAGTTCACCAGATTCTCTATCTCATTCCTGTACTCTGTCTTGTCATTGTTTGAGATCCGCCCCGCTATGGTGGAGTCATCAGCAAACTTGAAAATCGAGTTGGAGGGGAATTTAGCCACACAGTCATAGGTGTATAGGAATATAGTAGGGGACTGAGAACACAGCCTTTGTGGAGCACTGGTGTTGAGGATGATCGAAGACGAGGCACCTAATCTGCATTTAAAATATACTTTCTCCCATTCCCCACGGACGCAGAGGACCACCCCACGACAAGCGTTGGGGAGATCCACCCACCCACCACACAAGTATCGGGGTGGGGGGGGGGAGGGTACTCTTCCCCACAGGAACACGGTAGAATTGCAGGCACTCTTAACCTCAAAGACATTGCCCCTCTCCTCACATCCATTGCCCCTTCACTTCATAGGCATCGGCCCTCCCTCCACCATACGTAAAGGGGACCCCCCTCTTTTGGTGCCTTTAGCGGACCCACCCTGGTTCTGCCCCCAGCACAGGATCAGGAATTGGCTAGCTGTAAGAAAACAAAGGGTGGTGGTTGATGGGAAATATTCATCCTGGAGTTCAGTTACTAGTGGTGTACCGCAAGGATCTGTTTTGGGGCCACTGCTGTTTGTCATTTTTATTAATGATTTGGATGAGGGTGTGGAAGGATGGATTAGTAAATTTGTGGATGACACTAAAGTCGGTGGAGTTGTAGACAGTGCGGAGGGAAGTGGCAGGTTACAGAGGGACATAGATAAGCTGCAGAGCTGGGCTGAGAGGTGGCAAATGGAGTTTAATGCGGAAAAGTGTGAGGTGATTCACTTTGGAAGGAGTAACAGGAATACAGAGTACTGGGCTAATGGTAAGATACTTGGTAGCGTGGATGAACAGAGGGATGGATCTGGGTGTCCATGTACATAGATCCCTGAAAGTTGGCACCCAGATTGATAGGGTTGTTAAGAAGGCGTACGGTGTGTTAGCTTTTATTGGTAGAGGGATTGAGTTTCGGAGCCAGGAGGTCATGCTGCAACTGTACAAAACTCTGGTGCGGCCGCATTTGGAGTATTGCGTACAGTTCTGGTCGCCGTATTATAGGAAAGATGTGGAAGTGTTGGAAAGGGTGCAGAGGAGATTTACCAGAATGTTGCCTGGTATGGTGGGAAAAGGCTGAGGGGCTTGAGGTTGTTTTTGTTAGAGAGAAGAAGGTTAAGAGGTGACTTAATAGAAGCATACAAGATGATCAGAGGATTAGAAGGGTGGATAGTGAGAGCCTTTTTCCTCGGATGGTGTTGGCTAGCACGAGGGGACATAGCTTTAAATTGAGGGGTGAGAGATATAGGACAGATGTTAGAGGTAGGTTCTTTACTCAGAGAGTAGTAAGGACGTGGAATGCCCTGCCTGCAGCAGTGGTGGACACGTCAACGTTGAGAGCGTTCAAGTGGTTATTGGATAAACATATGGATGATATTGGAATAGTGTAGATTAGAGGGGCTTTAGATTGGTACCACTGGTCGGCGCAACATCGAGGGCCGAAGGGCCTGTACTGCGCTGTAATGTTCTATGTTCTATGTTCTAGGATGGCTCTCCCCCCAGGGGCTGTACTTATATTGGTGCTCCTGGCGGCCTCCCTGAAGCTGATTTCTGTTCTTCTGTAGCTGTTGTAAACCTCGCTGATGTGATGGTACATCAGCGAGTTGTGAATATTCAGTGGGTGGGGATCTTGTAGCTGGCTGGCCCTGTGGTTAGATGCAAATGTTAAAATATATGAAAATGAGTCCTTTCTGGGTGGGCACCTCATTTGGCCACTAGTGAGGGGTGGGGAAAATCAGGAAACGAGATCTCACCGGCGGGTTTCTAATTTGCTGACTTCTGTGGGATTTTGCGCCCGCATCGCCCTTTGAACTCATGGCAAACGTGGATGCAAAATCCACCCCCCCCCGCTCAATGTTTTAACTATCTGGGGACGATCTTACTGGCTCGCCCGCCGGTCAGTCAACATAGCGAACCAATAAGATTGGAGAGAGGCAGAAAAATCGGGTTTGCGCCGATTTTCCACCTCTTATGCTGCTACAGGCCCTGTTTCACTGGCGAAATCGGCTTTGAGCCTATGAAGGGTGCAAAGCCAGTTTCAATACTCATGACTTAATTTCAATGTAATTAGTGAGTTCGCACGCTGTTGTCCAGGCTGAATTTGGTGCTGATGAGAGCGGAATCAGGATAACACCACCTAGATATTTAAAAATTAGATACAAGGCAGGAAATCGTATGTGTGGAGAGCAAGGCCAATTGGAGCAATCCCATCGCCTTCTGTCTGAAGAGATGGTGCCGTCACTCCAGCACAATGTGGCCAACACAGTGAGGGTGACCGTCCGCAGTGGAGAGCTGGGTGCAGGGCGTGCACTACATGGTAGGGGATGTTCGTTCCATGTTTCGGCTCATGACCTCTATGTCTGAGGGCATGAACTCTATGGTGCAGAGCTTCAACTGCATGGCGCAGGCAATGGTAGGAATCTACGAGTGTCAGTGCCAGAGGATGCTGGGGCTTCTGGATCTCATTCCTGGTGACACTATCCCACAAAGGACCACCGGGGCCATTAGGCACCAAAAGAGATGAGGATAGTCTGGGTCACAGCCGAGATCTTTCACCCAGGAGACCCTGGGGATGTCCAGCCCATCTGAGTTCCCCTTTCCTGTGAGTGACACTCCTCTAACCACACACATCGATGATGGCAGCACTGCAATACTTCAGCTGCCCGAAAGCAGGCCGGGGCCCTCAAGATCCAGGACCCCCAGAGGACGCCCGCTGAGGTCATCTCAGGCAACAGGGCTTGGAGGAATGTGAGGTTGTCCACTTTGGTGAGAAGAGTAGAAAAGCAGAATCTTGTTTAATTTTTTTGTTATTCATTCGTGGGACATGGGCGTCGCTGGCTAGGCCAGCATTTATTGCCATCCCTAGTTGCCCTTGAGAAGATGTTGGTGAACCACCTTCCTGAATCGCTGCAGTCCATGTTCTGTGGGTTGACCCACAATGCCGTTAGGAAGGGAATTCCAGGATTTTGACCCAGCGACTGCAAAGGAACAATACCTTTCCAAGTCAGGACAATGAGTGGCTTGGAGGGGAACTTGCAGGTGGTGGTGTTCCCATGTATTTGCTACCCTTGTCCTTTTAGATGGAAGTGGTCATGGGTTTGGAAGGTGCTGTCTAAGGATCTTTGGTGAATCGCTGCGGTGCATCTTGTAAATGAAGAGAGATTACAGAATGCTGCTGTACAGAAAGTTTGGGCTCTCCTAATACATGAATCATAAAAAAAATAGCATGTTAGGATAGCAAGTAATTAGGTAGATAAGTGGAAAGTAAGCCTTTGTGGCATGGATATTGGAATATAAAAAGTTGGGCAATCTTGCTACAGCTGTACAAAGCATTGGCGAGACCGCACCCGGAGTAATTCTTCACCTGTCATCTAAGATGCAGAGTTTTGATCTTACTTAAGAAGGGATTCACTTGCACAGGAAGCAGACCATAAAAGATTAACTGGGGCTAATGTTTGGGGTGAAGGCGTTATCTTATGAGCAAAGGTTGGGCAACTACTCATGAGGAGTTTTGAAGAATGTGAGATGATCTTCTTGAAACATATCAGATTCTGGGGGGCTGTGTGTTGAGATGAATATTTTTCCTTCATGGGGGGGGTGATCTATAACTAGCGGATAGAGTTTAAAAATTCAGGTTCTCCTATTTAAGACAGTGATTCGGAGGAATTTCTTCTCTGAGTGTAAACCCGCCTCTGCTCTTCCATCAAAATTTCAGCAGATACCTGGAAAACCTGTAAGGGAATCCATTCCCTTAATGCCCGAATGTCAATATATAGAGAAATACATTAACATCAATCTTTTATACAATAGATGTAGAGCTTTTTCCCATTCTGTGAAGTGTGCTCTCTGAAGCTATTCATGTATGGTGCAATGAGTTTCACTGCTGCTTAAAATGCACTAATTACTCCCACTTTCTGGCCACTTTTAATAAAGGTGCTGGAAGCAATTTACAGGCACTCATAATAATTGTCCAACTATTATATTTGTGATTCAGCCTTTTATTATTTTTTTTGTTGTGTGTAGCAATTAAAGTCAAATCAGAGACATCTATTATCATTCCTGGCAGCTTCATACTCAATTAACAAAAAATGAATCCGAAAAATAGCAGTTGGGAAATTACGGTGTGATGCTGCTGGTTGGGGTTTTTTTTTACAGGGAAACCTTTTCAACATAAGCTACTGTACTTCATCAAACTGCACCAGCACATTGCCCCAACAATGGAGAAAGAATTGCCTTAGTCACTATAAGCATTGCCATTATAAACATATTTTATTCTGAATCCTATTACTCAGATGCTTTGCAGAACAAGAGGAATAATACTTCCCTCCATAGGTCTGAGACACTGATAATGTATGTCTGTGTATTGCAAAATAATTCTTCACCTGTCATCTAAGGTCTCAATGTATTTTCAGTTAGAAGCCTTTAAGATTGTTTTCTTCAATGCTTGGCGGTTGACTGTCTTAGAATGAACTGCATGTTGCCAATCGACTTGGGCAATGCCTTTTTAATCCGGTTGTTAAAAACTGAGATAGAATCAGCAGGAAAACCAAGCACGAACAGTGACACCAACATCTGATTAGAAAGCGTGGGATCTGTTCACCAGTGATTTAAAAGGAATGGCATCACTGAGTGATAGCTGGTCCCAGGCAAACACAAGGGATAGCTTAAAAAGTGACAATATGCTCAACAGAGAACAAGGGGCTGTCCAGATGGGGAATCAGAGCTAAGTGTTTAATTTATCTCAAGTATTACAAGTATGAGACACTGTAGGTCAACAAATGGAACAAAGAGGCTGAATGGCATAAATAGACCTAAGGGGGCAGAATAAACTAAGTACAGGAACCCAACATTCAATGGATCCAATTTGTATTAAATAGATATCTGCTATACGCAAATAATAAATAATAACCTGTCAGTAATTAATTACTAAATCATTTCAAATCCAACTAATCCATTGCTAATTAGCAATAGACCTTAAGTCTGTTCATTCGGGATATTAATTACTACTCATTAACAAACGAATAAAGAGATAACACCACAGGCAATGTGTTCAGTCATGATATTGAGAGTTTGTGGACACTAACATCCTGAATGGTCACAGTCAATGGGCAGATTTCTCCCATGGGCCCACCCAGAATTCAACGGGAGACTAAAAGTCGGTTTTAAAGCATTGAGAATTTCCTGCGGGTCTTCTGCTGGTACCCATAATGGCTGATCAGGAAACACACTGGAGGCCAGCAGGAAGCTGATTTGTATCCCAGATGAAGGCCCGACTGGAATCTTCCACCCATGTCCGATTCTCCGCAACGCTAGTGGGAAAACACGCCAGTCCAGAACATGTCTGGAACAACATGGCGTGCAGAAGTCAGGGCTGACCTGAACAATGTTTGGGGTTTCCCCCGGAGCTTGGGATGGAGGCTGTCAGCAACCATGGGCCAGAATACTGCAGCAGTAAGTGAGGGGGGAAGGAGATGCATCCAGAGGTGGATCTTCCAGATTCAATGGAGGTACATCTTCCAGCCTCAGAGCATTCCTGAGAATCCATCTTATTTTTCAGGAGATCCATCATCTTCCTTCAATGGTCGGTTAGTGCTGTTGGACGCTTTTTCAATATGGCACCAAGATATGATGGTGGGACGCAAGCCATCATGCGCACCCCACCACAGAATATGGTGCTGGACTATCAGGTGCATAATTAATGAGGTTAGGACCGGAAGATATAATGCAGTTTCCCGCAACCCTCCATAGCAGGAAACACTCCCTGTTCCTGACTCTGTCACCGGACATTGTCCCGATGGGAGAATTCCACCCAATGTCTCTGGCTGGAGGCACTTTGACTCAGAGTCATTCAGCTGGAAGACAAGTTATGAGACATTTTAACTAATGATTGAGGGGGACCAATTTTTGGCACAATTTTTGAGATTGCTGACACAACTCAGCAGAAAGCACAGTTGCTGGAAGGGGAGAGTATAACTGAAACTAGAAGGTGTTAAGGGAAATAGTGACACAGGTCCTACAGATAAGGGTCCTGCCCAACAGGCTCAATGTGCTTACTGATTGTTTGGATAGGAATATAGGCTGTGGAGTGATTGGATTTGATCTGATTTATTATTGTCACATATATTAACATACAGTGAAAAGTATTGTTTCTTGCGCCCTATACAGACAAAGCATACCGTTCATAGAGAAGGAAAGGAGAGATTGCAGTATGTAGTGTTACAGTCATAGCTAGGGTGTAGAGAAAGATCAACTTAATGCGAGGCAGGTCCATTCAAAAGTCTGATGGCTGCAGGGAAGAAGCTTCTTGAGTCGGTTGATACATGTCTTCAGACTTTTGTATCTTTGTTCCAATGGAAGAAGATGGAAGAGAGAATGTCCGGGTTGCATGGACAGCTGGAATGATAACCATGTTATGGTGGAATGGCAGGCAGTCCAAGAGTCTTTGGAGTGAGCAGAGATATGGAGAAAGCAGAGCAAAACAGTAAGACTGCAGGCATAGAGCAGTCAATACAATAGGGGGATAAACCAAGCCCTATGCCATCGCTACTGAGAATCTAGAAGGATGTGTTGTCTATCTGGTGCAAAGGTAAAAGTTATGTTGGAGCAAATGGAGAGGAAATTGGAAAGGGAAACGGAATATCCACTGGTTATGTTCCATGTTAAGACCAATTGAGAGGAAAAGGGAATACATGCTACTAAGGGAATATCAGAAGTTAAGAACCAAATGAAAAAATAGGATGTCATCAGTGATAATCTTGGGATTACTACCCGAGCTGTATGTTAATATATATAGGGTTAGGCAGAGTAGAAAGGTGAATGTGTGACTGAAAGACTTGCGTGGAAGAAAGGGGATTCCATTTCATAGTATACTGGCACAAGTACTGTTACAGGAAGGAACTGTACCAATAGGATAGGCCCCGTCTGAACTGGAGTGGGATTATTGTCCTAGTGAAAAGGATAAATAAGGCTGTCATTTGGACTTTAAACTAGTGATACGAGAAGAGGGATCTGATAGTCTAAAGAAGAATAAACAAAAGCTGAAAATAAATGTCAGACCAGGTTTAGTAGTCAAGGTAACATAAATGTTCAGAGAACAAATTTATTTATGATGGCAGTATATAAGGTCTGTTAAAAATAGACTAAAAAGGACAAGAACTAAACTGAAATGCCTGCCCAGTAATGTAAAGAGCATTCAAAATGAAGGAGGGGTGAACTCTAATAATGCATAGTTTGGAACCCCATGCATTAGCTGGCTACCTAAAGAACAGGACTATCTAATGACAGGGCTACCTAAAGAACAGGACTGGCAACTAAATATTGCAAGTTGTAACATAATTAGAAGGGACAGCCGTACTAATTAGAGATAAAACAAAGACAGTGGAAAAAAGAGACCAAAACAGAGTCTATATGGATTGAATAAAGATAAAATTGAACTAATCTCACTAACAGGGTTTCACAACAGATCACTTACAAGTGGAAAGGTGGTGATGGAAGAAATATTTCAGCAAGTACATGAGAGGAGAATAGGACAAAATAATATTGAGAGATTCAAAAATCGCCCAAAGAAACTGGCTGGAAGAGACAGTGAAAGAGGAACATAGATCAGAGTCTTACAATGCATGTAGGATTCCTTTCCTACGCAGTATTTAAAAGTACCTCCAAGAGAGGCAGCAGTGTTGGATCTAGTAATAGGAAATGAAGCAGAACAGATGAGAAGCGAGCATAGGGAAATTTCTCTGCAAGAACGGTCACAATATAATGGCCGTGATTCTCCCAAAAAAATTCTAAGTTCCCAATGTGAGGGAAAAATGGGAGTAAATCCCCTGGTTTTTTTAGCGTATTTACCAGAGCGATTCTCCGACACTCTGTGCATCTCAGAGTGCCCGAGTGTTTAAGCTGATAACTGAGGAGGACATTAGAAGGACAAAGGACAGAGTAATAAATTGAAACAAAAGCTGATTTTAAGGAATGAAAATGGAACTAGGGAAAATAAACTGGAAAAAAAAATTACCACAAACAAACAAATACTTCAGCGGTGGGAACATTTAAAAGAATGATGAATAGAGTCCAGGAGAAATATATCCCACAAAAATGCAAGAACAAACTTGGAGTAATGACACGCCATGAATGAATAAAGAAAGAAGAGAAAAATGAGGGAGAAATTGATTAAAGAAAAAGGCATACAATACATCGACAACAAAGGAAAGAATGACAAAAGGGAATATGAAAAGGCAAGGAAAGAAGTCAAAATAATAATTTGCAAGGCAAAGAGAAACTTGAAAATTAAGTTATTAAGCATGTGAAAAGAAACTCAGAAAATATTCTACTGATGCATGAAGAACAAAGAAAAAATCTGATAGAGATAGGACCACTAAGGAATGAACACAAACTCACAGCTAATTACTAATGGCAGAAGTATTAAATAATCACTTTGCCTCTGTATTTACCAAGGAGATCAAAGTGGTGGATTTGATATTAGAAGAGATAAGAAGCTATAAAGGTACTTATGATAGAAAGGGGAAAGATAATTGATAAACCAAACAAACTTAAGGGAAGTTTAGACCCATGAATTGAAAGTATGACATCCAAAATCAATCAAAGAAGTGAGGGGAGAGATAGCATTATATGTAAAAATGTGCTAGAAAAGAGAATCATCAGAGAGGGCAGCAAATATGATTCCTGCATTTAAATGGCGATCGAGCAAGTCCATCGAGCTACAGGCTAATTAGATCCACATTGATGGTCAAACATAATGAAATCCTTACTCAAAAATATCATTGAACAGTGTCTAGAAGCTGAAAAAAATAATAAATAGTCAACATGGATTTCAAAAGTTAAGGTCATGCTCGACCAAACGTATCGAATTCTTTGTAGAAATAACAGCAATAATGGATAAAGATGATGTATTCAATGTAAAATATTTAGATTGCCAAAAGGCATAGGATGAGGTGCCATATTGTAAACTCAGAACAAAGTTCAGGATATGTGGAGTTAGTGGATAAATAGCAGAATGAATAGAAAGATAGTTACAAAGCAGGAAACGGAGAGTAATGACATTCAATGACATTGCCATCACTGAATCCCCCACCATTAACATCCTGACAGTTACCATTGAACAGAAATTGAACTGGACTAGCCATATAAATACTGAAGCTATCAGAACAGGTGAAAGGCTAAGAATTCTGCGGCAAGTAACTCACCACCTGACCCACCAAAGCCTGCCCATCATGTACAAGGCACAAGTCAGAAGTGTAATGAAATACTCTTCACTTGCAGCTCAAGATGCTTGACACCATCCAGGACAGAGCAGCCTGTTTGATTGCTACCCCTTCAACAAACATTCAATCCCTCCACCACTGATGAACAGTGACAGTCATGTATACCATCTACAATTTGCACTGATAGAACTCACCAAGATTCCTTAAACAGCACCTTCCAAACCCATGACCATTCCCGTTGAGAAGGACAAGGACAGCAGATATTTTTTTGATTTTGATTTGATTTATTATTGTCACATGTATCAGTATACAATGACAAAGCATACAGACATGGGGAAGGAAAGGAGAGGTGCAGAAAGAAGTGTTACATTCATAGCTACGGTGTAGAGAACGAGTACGCCACTACAGTAACTGACTTCATTAGTAAGTGTGTGGAAGACCGTGTGCCAAAGAAGCAAATCCATTTGTCCCCCAACCAGAAACCATGGATGAACAGGGATATCCACTGCTTGCTGAAGTGCAGATCTGAGGCGTTCAAGTCAGACGACACTGACCTCTAAAGAAAGCCAGATACAATCTAAGGAGATCCATCAAAGATGCCAAAAGACAGTACCAGACCAAGCTAAAGTCCCAGGCTAGCCACACTGACGCCCGCCAACTATGGCAAGGTCTGCAAGACATAACAGGCTACAAGATGAAGGCATGTAAAATCACCGGCTCCAAGCCACCCTCCCTAATGAGCTCAATGCATTCTACACCCGTTTTGAGCAAGAGGTCAGCGAGGGCATGCCCTCCACCCTGGAAGCCCTGGATGAACCTGTATCTGGGGTCACCATTACAGATGTCAGAGCAGCCTTCTCAAAGATCAACCCACGGAAAACAACTGGCCCGGATGGGGTACCCGGACGAGCCTCAGATCCTGCGCAGATCAGCTGGCGGGGGTATTCACAGACATCTTCAACCTCTCTTTACAACAATCTGAGGTCCCTATCTGCTTCAAGAAGACAACCATCATCCTGGTACCTAAGAAAAAGCAAGCAGCGTGCCTTAATGACTATCGGTCGGTGGCTCTGACATCCATCATTATGAAGTGCTTCGAAAGGTTAGTCATGGCACGAATCAATTTCGGCCTCTTGGACCTGGATCCACTACTGTTTGCCTATCGCCGCAACAAGTCCACAGCCGACGCCATCTCCCTAGCACTGCACTCAACCCTGGAACACCTAGATAACACCTATGCCAAACTCCTATTTATTGACTACAGTTCAGCCTTCAACACCATTATTCCCACGAACCTCATCTCCAAACTCCGTGGCCTGGGCCCCTCTGTGACTGGATCCTGAACTTCTTAACTCACAGACCACAATCAGTAAGGATAGGCAACAACACCTCCTCCACGATCATCCTCAACACCGGTGCCCCAGAAGGCTGTGTTCTCAGCCTCTTACTATACTCCTTATACACCTATGACTGTGTGGCCAAATTCCCCTCCAATTTGATTTTCGAGTTTGCTGATGACACCATCGTAGTGGGTCGGATCTCAAACAATGATGAGACAGAGTACAGGAATGAGATAGAGAATCTGGTGGCAACAATAATCTTTCCCTCAATGTCAACAAAACGAAAGAGATTGTCATCAACTTCAGGAAGCGTAAAGGAGAACATGCCCCTGTCTACATCGTAAGAGTTTAACAACACCAGGTTAAAGTCCAACAGGTTCATTTGGTAGCAAATGCCATTAGCTTTCGGAGCGCTGCTCCTTCATCAGATGGGGTGGATATCTGCTCTCAAACAAGGCATACAGAGACACAAAATCAAGTTACAGAATACTGATTAGAATGCGAATCTCTATAGCCAACCAGGTCTTAAAGATACAGACAATGTGAGTGGAGGGAGCATTAAGCACAGATTAAAGAGATGTGTATTGTCTCCAGACAGGACAGCCAGTGAGTCAGTATTCTGTAACTTGATTTCGTGTCTCTGTATGCCCTGTTTGAGAGCAGATATCCACTCCATCTGACGAAGGAGCAGCGCTCCGAAAGCTGATGGCATTTGCTACCAAATAAACCTGTTGGACTTTAACCTGGTGTTGTTAAAACTCTTACTGTGCTTACCCCAGTCCAACGTCGGCATCTCCACATCCTGTCTACATCAACAGGGATGAAGTAGAAAGTATCGAGAGCTTCAAGTTTTCAGGTGTCCAGATCACCAACAACCTGTCCTGGTCCCCCCATGCCGACACTATAGCTAAGAAAGCCCACCAACACCTCTACTTTCTCAGAAGACTAAGGAAATTTGGCATGTCAGCTACAACTCTCATCAACTTTTACAGATGCACCATAGAAAGCATTCTTTCTGGTTGTATCACAGCTTGGTATGGCTCCTGCTCTGCCCAAGACTGCAAGGAACTACAAAAGGTCTTGAATGCAGCCCAATCCATCATGCAAACCAGCCTCTCATCCATTGACTCTGTCTACACTTCCCGCTGCCTTGGCAAAGCAGCCAGCATAATTAAGGACCCCATGCACCCCGGACATTCTCTCTTTCATCTTCTTCCGTCAGGAAAAAGATACAAAAGTCCGAGGTCATGTACCAACCAACTCAAGAACAGCTTCTTCCCTGCTGCTGTCAGACTTTTGAATGGACTTACCTTACATTAAGTTGATCTTTCTCTACACCCTAGCTATGACTGTGACACTACATTTTGCACTCTCTAGTTTCCTTCTCTATGAATGGTATGCTTTGTCTGTATAACAAGCAAGAAACAATACTTTTCACTTCATGTTAATGCATGTGACAATAATAAATCAAATCAAACCAAATCAAAGATCAACTTAATGCGAGGTAGAAACATTCAAAGCTCTGATGGCAGCAGAGAAGAAGCTGTTCTTGAGTTGGTTGGTATGTGTCCTCAGACTTTTGTATCTTTTTCCTGATGGAAGAAGTTGGAAGAGAGTATGTCTGAGATGTGTGGGGTCCTTGATTTTGCTGGCTGCTTTGCTGAGGCAGTGGGAAGTGTAGACAGAGTCAATGGATGGGAGGCTGGTTTGTATAATGGATTGGGCTACATTCACAATCTTTTGTAGTTCCTTGCGGTCTTGGGCAGAGCAGGAGCCATACCAAGCTGTGATACAACCAGAAAGAATGCTTTCTTTCTGGGAACACCTGCACCTGAAAGCTCCATGCTAAGCCACCCACTATCCTGACGTGGAAATATATCTCTGTTCCTTCACTGTCGGTGGGTTAAAATCCTAGAATTCTCTCCCTAACAGCACTGTGGGTATACCTGTGCCTCATGGACTGCAACTGTTCAAGAAGGCAGCTCACCACTACCTTCTCAAGTGCAACTAGGGATGGGCAATAAATGCTGGCCTAGAACATCCTGCACATACATTTTAAAAAGTGGTTAAAGTTAATGAGGGAAGAATTCATTCTTCAACCATATCAATGAAAAAGCCCTCATGAGTCATGCAGATAGTAGCCCGTTGTCTGCCTGCCCTTGGGGAATTAAAGCAATTCTGTGTGTTACTGCTAGAGATGAGGCTAAGCAAACACATTCCTCCCCTTGTTACTCAGGTTGACAAAATGTGAGAAGTGGAGTTTCACATGGAGCTGGGACCACATTGTTTAGCGGTTCTGATTTGGAAGGAGAATCAGAAGTGCAATTACTAGATTTGTGGAAAACACCCAATTGGGGAGTATAGTTAATATGTTGGAGTACTGTGACAAAATACAAGAAAACATGAATAAACTTGCAGAATGGCTTGTCATTGGAATATGAATTACAAATTGGGAAAATGTGAAGTAGGGCATTTTGACAGGTAAAATATGGAGATGACATGTTGCTTGGAACGTGTTTAAATGCCTTTGAGGAGCAGACGCATCTGGGCTACAGATATATTTATCTAGAACTATGGACCCTGAAATTAATTAGGATATATATATAAATATTGGGGGTGTTGAAAGGATGGGGTCTGGTAGTGTGTAGGGAGTCCCAAAATAAATTCCATGCGTCTTGTACATTTTTAATTCAGCCCTATCAATATCAGCTTATTTCCAGGATTCCAACCAGCTGATTTCAACTTCAGTAGCTAAAGGGATGATCCAAATGGATAAATTGAGGGAGTTTGAAGTAAAAACAAAGGCAAGAAGAGTTAGTATGTAGTCCAGATGATTAAGGGATGCCTCCCATTTCACTGACGTCTCCCTGAATGTACTGCTGGGGACTGTGAGCAAGAGGACATAAATTCCCTTCCTACCAACAGCAGGAAGAAGCTTGCTGCTGAGACAAAAATATGGTCGGAGGCAGCTGAGGAAATCAGCCACAGGAGCGGTGCAACAGAATCCTGGATTTATTGTAGAAAGCACTTAAATCAATTAAGCTGCTCACAATGGCATTTTCATACATCTTGACAATGCGGATCATGTCGAACACTTTGGTTACCCAAGTCTATTTGATCACATCACTCCTCACATCCACTTATAGGTGCACCCGACCTTCTGCTCTCATGTAATGCCTCATACCCCGTCTGTGGATCCACGACTTCTACTGAGGCTCATCGTTATACAATTGTCATCCATTTGTCAAAGAAGAGGAGCTCTCAGTTACCTGGTGACACAATGAAATTAAAACCAGCCACTTGCAGTAAGGCACTCAGTCACATTGACTTGCTTTTCAGCAGCAATTGAAATTTCATCTTCATAATGATAACTTGCAACATGTTCTTACCTTGCAATGATTAATTCATGTCTTTTTTCTCCAACAGAATCGGCAGACGTTCAGTAGAAGTCAGTGGAGATGGTGGATGATGAATCCTCAGAGGAACCAAGTCCTTCTGAGGACACGCTGCCCCTGGAATCATTCAGACCGTACACCACATTAGACACTCAGGCTTTGGTGGGACCAGTAAGGCAGATGGTTGGATTTTGACCGGGTGAATCACACTTGAGCATTGAGCAAGAGCTGATGGTGGAATCAGGATCAGAGTGGCAGTCCACATCAATGTTCTCTTGGAGCTGTGCAGGTTCAACTGAGCGACAAACTGTCTCAAACCTTGCAGAGAACAAACAAGCCCTGTACAACTAACATTATCCTTTTAAAATGCTTGCTCGTACAACCATGCAGCAGACATAGAGGTATGGCACATTGCAACCAACGGACCTCACACAGCAAAGAAACATTTGAGCAAACATTGATCTACATCGAAGAGTGCAGGACTCTCTAAGCTCTGCTCCTGCTCAACTACACACAGGTACTATACCATAAGAGGCAAGAAATAATGAGAACTGCACTGATCTGTCCATAACAAGGTCAACAGAAACAGTAGTGCAAGGACACCACGGGTCAGATTTGCATCCCCTCATGGAGATGGGCATGGGGTCAGGAATGGCAAAAACATTGTGAGTGGCTTGGATCATGACCTCTCATGTACATTCACTGACATTGTGGTGACCATTGACACCTAGGGATTTTTTTTCCAGTTCCCAGTATTTTTGTGGAATTGGGCACATTTTGGAAAGCCACTTTGTTTGACTGTTTGTGAACCTTAGGGGAACCTACTGAGGGATCAGGAACATACTGACAGATAAGTGTTAAATGGTTTGCTAGCTTCAAATGTTATTTTTGATTCTGTATAATAACGCACATGTGTTTTTAATGCAGTGATTGATCATAGGGATCTATTCTACAAATACAAGTTGATTATTACAATTGATAAGCATATTGCAAGTGTTGACATGCACTAGAACAATTTTCACAACTGGAAAAGTGCTATTATACATTCAAAATGGAAGAAACAGTGCTTGGGAGCTCTAGAGTCATGATAAGAACATAAGAACATAAGAAATAGGAGCAGGAGTAGACCATCTAGCCCCTCGAGCCTGCCCAGCCATTCAGTAAGATCATGGCTGATCTGAAGTGGATCAGTTCCACTTATCCGCCTGATCCCTATAACCCCTAATTCCCTTACCGGTCAGGAATCCATCTATCCATGATTTAAACATATTCAACGAGGTAGCCTCCACCACTTCAGTGGGCAGAGAATTCCAGAGATTCACCACCCTCTGAGAGAAGAAGTTCCTCCTCAACTCTGTCCTAAACTGACCCCCCTTTATTTTGAGGCTGTGCCCTCTAGTTCTAGTTTCCTTTCTAAGTGGAAAGAATCTCTCCATCTCTACCCTATCCAGCCCCTTCATTATCTTATAGATCTCTATAAGATCCCCCCTCAGCCTTCTAAATTCCAACGAATACAAACCCAATCTGCTCAGTCTCTCCTCATAATCAACACCCCTCATCTCTGGTATCAACCTGGTGAACCTTCTCTGCACTCCCTCCAAGGCCAATATATCCTTCCGCAAATAAGGGGACCAATACTGCACACAGTATTCCAGCTGTGGCCTCACCAATGCCCTGTACAGATGCAGCAAGACATCTCTGCTTTTATATTCTATCCCCCTTGCGATATAGGCCAACATCCCATTTGCCTTCTTGATCACCTGTTGCACCTGCAGACTGGGTTTTTGCATCTCATGCACAAGGATCCCTTGTGCATGATCTTAAGTAATTTAAAATCACATAGTGTTTTGAATTTGGAAAAGCAAATCTGGCCTATTAGCATTCACTCAGAGAAAAAGACAGACCCTTGCTTCTCGATTGCTTTGATCGACAGACTATCTGGTGTAGTTTAGAAAAAATTCACCACTTTTTAAAAGTTTCAAAAGGTTTGTTTTCATTTCCAAGGGCTTATTTTTCATAGCTGGGGCCATAAAGAATGCTTGTCTGTATTCCAAAAGCTACAAAATCCACACAGCAACAGAGTTGTGTTCATAGTTTGGTTGACAGTTTCAAGAGATTATGAATAGATTAGCTATCTTTGACATGGTAATTGAATCGAAGTAATTTTTTACAATTGAAAGGCCACATGAGGGGATTACTATTTTTCATTGGATCCAGATTTTATTTAAAATGAATGTTTGTTTCCTCCAGTAACAGTTCTATTAGATTGTCGGAGATGCTCTTTTATTTTCCATTTGAAAGTATTCCCATTGCTATGACATTATTCATGAGTACTCTACATAGTGTATACTGGTCAGTGGCCATAGAGGATACATGTGGGACATTTAAGGGCATGGAGATTACTAGTGGTATTGCAGGGGTTGTTGGGAATATGAGGGTGTTTGTATTAATTCTTATTGGCTTACTGAGGTCTGCTCGGGAGAGGTGGTGGCACAGTGGTATTGTCATTGGACTAGTAATCCAAAGACCTAGCGTAATGCTCTAGGCATCCAGGTTCAAATCCTACCATGGCAGATGATGAAATTTGAATTCAATAAAAAAATCTGGAATTAAACAGTCTAACAATAACCATGAAACCATTGTCAATTGTTTTAAAAACTCATCTGGTTCACTAATGTACATTACGGAATCAAACTTGCCATCCTGACCTGGTCTGGCCTACATGTGACTCCAGACCCACAGCAATGTGGTTGACTCTTAAATGCCCTCAGGGATGGCCAATAAATGCTGGCCCAGCCAGCGACGCCCATGTCCCATGAACAAATGAAATAAAAGTATGCATGTATTCACTGGAAGTGACATCATAAGTCCCTAGGGTGGGAAACAGGCAGAGAAGAAGCAGCCATGTAACAGAACACACACCTAAAGCTCCATTGTTTTCAACCCTTCAAGTCTCCCCAGTGTCATTCTCCAATATACAACATAGAAACGTGGTGACGAGGGTGGTGAGCTGCGTTTGCTAGCAACCTGGGAAGTTACTGGGGAAATCGTCGGGAACGGGAAAGTTAGAAAAGAAGCTTTTCACATGCGCACCGAACTTGACAAGCTAGGTGGACATGATTAACGATATCTCACAGTAGTTAGAAAGTTGGGTGTGTTAAATAAGAAGCTGAAGGTCAGGCTGTTGCCTTATGTGAAAGAAAAATCAAGGTAGCTGCTGGAAGCACATTGCAAACCTCCATTAAAAGAAAAATGGCAGGAGTTTTTGATGTTGTGGGACCTTTTGATGAAGATGTGGAGCATTGGAACTCCTATAATGGGCATTTAGACTATTTAGCACAGACAAATAAAATAGCAGAAGTTAATAAAGTGCCCACTTTCCTGAGCATGATGGGGGTAAACGTTTAATCGCCTCTGTAGTTTAGTGCAACCTGAGAAGCTAGGCGCTAAAATGTATGAGCAAGTCATAGATATTTTGCCAGCCAAAACTCTTGTTGATTGCAGACTGCTTTAGATTCCACAAATAAACCAAGAAGACGGGGAGTCAACTGTGCACTTTGTGGTTGTGCTTAAAAGACTTGCAGAATATTGTGATTTTGGAGATGTGGAGACCAGCTGGCGGGGGTATTCGCAGACATCTTTAACCTCTTTACACCGATCTGAGGTCCCTATCGACTTCAAGAAGGTGACCATCATCCTTGTACCAAAGAAAAGCCAGGCAGTGTGCCTTAATGACTACCAGCCGGTGGCTCTGACACCCATTATTATGAAGTGCTTTGAAAGGTTAGTCATGGCATGGATCAATTCCGGCCCCCCAGATTGCCTGGATCCACTACAGTTCAGCTATCGCCGCAACAGTCCATAGCAGACACCATCTCCTTGGCCCTACACTAACCCTGGAACACCTTGATAACAAAGACACTTTTGTCAGACTCCTATTTATTGACTACAGCTCAGCCTTTAACACTACATACTGGAAGGTTCTTTGGAACAGTATGTAAATAGCCCAACTAAAGAGGGGGCTATACTGGATCTCGTTCTGGGAAATGAGCCCGGTCAGGTCATCAAAGCTTTGGTAGGGAAACATGTGGCAAATAGTGACCACAACTCTGTTAACTTTAGGATAGTAATGGACAAGGACGAGTGTTGTCCTAAGGGGAGGGTGCTAAATTGGGGGAAGGCTAACTATAGCCGGATTAGGCAGGAATTGGTGGCCGTTGATTGGGAGAGGCTGTTCGGGGATAAGTCCATGTCTGGCATGTGGGAGTCTTTTAAGGAACAGTTGATAAGGCTGCAGGATAGGCATGTGCCTGTAAAAAGGAAGGATAGGAAAGTTAGGATTCGAGAGCCGGGGATAACCAGGGAAATTGAGGATCTGATCAAAAAGAAAAGAGAGGCATACGTGAAGTCCAGGCAACTGAAAACTGATGGAGCTCTGGAGGAATACAGAGAGAGTAGGAAAGAACTCAAACGGGGAGTTAGAAGTGCAAAAAGAGGTCACAAAATGTTCTTGGCGGATAGGATTAAGGAGAATCCTAAGGCATTTTATTCATATGTTAGGAACAAAAGAGTTGTCAGGGAAAAAGTCGGACCTCTCAGGACAAAGGAGGAGAATTATGCTTAGAACCCAAGGGAGATCCTAAATGAATACTTTGCATCAGTATTCACAAAGGAGAGGGACTTGTTGACTGGGAGTGTCTCAGAGGGAGGTGTTGACCTGTTAGAGAGAATCTCCATTACAAGGGAGGGAGTGTTAGGTTTTTTAGGTAACATTAAAACTGACAAATCCCCAGGGCCTGATGGCATCTATCCTAGACTGCTCACGGAGACAAGAGATGTAATTGCTGGGCCCCTGACGGAAATCTTTGTCTCTTCATTGGACACAGGTGAGGTCCCTGAGGATTGGAGGATAGCGAATGTGGTACCGTTATTTAAGAAGGGTAGCAGGGATAACCTGGGTATTTATAGGCCAGTGAGCTTGACGTCCGTGGTAGGGAAGTTGTTGGAGAGGATTCTTAGAGACAGGATGTATGCGCATTTAGAATGGAACAATCTCATTAGTGACAGACAGCATGGTTTTGTAAGAGGGAGGTCGTGCCTTACAAATTTGGTGGAGTTTTTTGAGGAAGTGACAAAAACGGTTGACGAAGGAAGGGCCGTGGATGTCGTCTATATGAATTTCAGTAAGGCATTTGACAAAGTCCCTCATGGCAGGTTGGTTAAGAAGGTTAAAGCTCATGGGATACAAGGAGAGGTGGCTAGATGGGTAGAAAACTGGCTTGGCCACAGGAGACAGAGGGTAACAGTCGAAGGGTCTTTTTCTGGCTGGAGGTCTGTGACCAGTGGTGTTCATGATGTGGAGATGCCAGCGTTGGACTGGGGTGAACGCAGTAAGAGTTTTAACAGCACCAGGTTAAAGTCCAACAGGTTTATTTGGTAGCAAATACCATTAGTTTTTGGAGCGCTGCTCCTTCGTCAGATGGAGTGGAAATGTGCTCTCAAACAGGGCACAGAGTGATGAACCAGTGGTGTTCCGCAGGGCTCTGTACTGGGACCTCTGCTATTTGTGATATATGTAAATGATTTGGAAGAAGGTGTAACTGGTGTTATCAGCACGTTTGCGGATGACACGAAGATGGCTGGACTTGCAGATAGTGATGAACATTGTCGGACAATACAGCAGGATATAGATAGGCTGGAAAACTGGGCGGAGAAATGGCAGATGGAATTTAATCCGGATAAATGCGAAGTGATGCATTTTGGAAGAACTAATGTAGGGGGGAGTTATACAATAAATGGCAGAGCCATCAAGAGTATAGAAACACAGAGGGACCTAGGTGTGCAAGTCCACAAATCTTTGAAAGTGGCAGCACAGGTGGAGAAGGTGGTGAAGAAGGCATATGGTATGCTTGCCTTTATAGTATGGGGTTTCGAGTATAAATGCTGGAGTCTGATGTTGCAGCTGTATAGAACGCTGGTTAGGCCACATTTGGAGTACTGCATCCAGTTCTGGTCGCCGCACTACCAGAAGGACGTGGAGGCTTTAGAGAGAGTGCAGAGAAGGTTTACCAGGATGTTGCCTGGTATGGAGGGTCTTAGCTATGAGGAGAGATTGGGTAAACTGGGCTTGTTCTCCCTGGAAAGATGGAGAATGAGGGGAGACCTAATAGAGGTGTACAAAATTATGAAGGGTATAGATAGGGTGAACAGTGGGAAGGTTTTTCCCAGGTCGGAGGTGATGATCACGAGGGGTCACGGGCTCAAGGTAAGAGGGGCGAGGTATAACTCAGATATCAGAGGGACGTATTTTACACAGAGAGTGGTGGGGGCCTGGAATGCGCTGCCAAGTAGGGTGGTGGAGGCAGACACGCTGGCATCGTTTAAGACTTACCTGGATAGTCACATGAGCAGTCTGGGAATGGAGGGATACAAACAAATGGTCTAGTTGGACCAATAAGCGGCACAGGCTTGGAGGGCCGAAGGGCCTGTTTCCTGTGCTGTACTGTTCTTTGTTCTTTGTTCTTTATTATTCCTACAAATCTCATCTCCAAACTCCATGGTCCAGGGCTCTGGATCCTCGACTTCCTAACCCACAGACACAGAAATTGGGCAGGGAATTAGGCATTAGGATTAAGGGGAATGAGATATGAAGGAGACAAAGAGGGGATTTGGGTGTGTACGGGGACATGAAGACAGCATTGAAATCTGAGGGGGCAAGGAGAGAGAATTGGGCTATGAGGTGGGTAGAGGAGTTGAAGGGGGTGAGGGGTTGGGTTAAGGTGTATAAGAGCCATGTTGGTAGCTGAGCCAACATCCCTGAGAACCAAGGTAGACTGTCCAACCAGTCCATCTCTACATCTACACTCCTCTGACACTGCCTTGGGAAATCCAAACCCTGCATGCACACCTCAAGGAGTTGAAAATAAGGGATGATGGTCACCTTGGCAGAGGCGACAAGATCGTTCTTCCAAAGTTGGGGAATGGCTCAACTCACATTTCTGGAGCCCAATATGAAAGTCCAGCCACAAATGTGTCAGCAGCTGTCAGGGCTCTCGGCTGGCCTTTCCTTTCCTGCACTTTGCCCTGGATGGTATCAAGCTTCTTGAATGTTGTTGGTGCTCACTCATCCATTGCATTACATTCCTGACTTTGTACCTTGTAGTGGACAGTCATTGGACAGCCAGTTAGTGAGTTACACACCGCAGAATTCCCAGCCTCTGGTCTGTTGCTATAAGCATAATATTTACTTGGCTAATCCAGTTAGGTTTCTGGTCAAGGATATTGATGATGGAGTATTTAACAATGATAATGTTGCTGAATATCAAAGGGAGATGGTTAGATTCAGTTTTGTGGGAAATAGCCATTGCCTGGCATTTGTTACTTGCCATTTATCAGCCCAAACTTGTATGTGATCTAGATCTTTCTACATGTGAGCACAGACTGCTTTAAAACTGAGGAGTTGTGAATGGTACTCAATACTTTGCAATCAGTGAACATCACTGTTTCTGACCTTATGGAGGGTATTGATGAAATAGATGGAGGACAGTACCCCAAGGAACTCTGACATGACATCTTGGAGATGGGATGATTGGCCTCCAACAACTATAATAACTTTCCTTGGTAGTAGGTATGATCACAACCCAAGAAGAACTTTCTCCTGATTACATTGACTTCAGTTTTGGTAGGATTCCTTGGTTCCACATTTGCTCAAATGCTGCCTTGATATCATGGGCAGTCATTCCCACCTCACCTTATGAAATTCAGCTCTTTTGGCCATGTTTGGATTAAATGGATTGGAGTTGAGTGTCTCTGGCAGAACCCAAACTGAACATCAAGCAGGTTATTGCTGAGTAAGTGCCATTTGATAACACTGTCAGTGTACTTTCAATAAGTTTGCTGGTGATTTTAAATTGACTGATAGGGTGGTAATTGGTCAGATTGGATTTGTCCTGCTCTTTGTGGACAAACATACCGAGGCAATTTTCCACTTTGTCCTATCAATGCGAGTATTTTAGTTGCTTATTAATCGTTCAATTTTTTTTTAGAATTTGCTTGGTTAAGTGAAGGAGTATTTGATTGCTAGAGGTTTAATGATAATGTGAATATATCTTTTGGCCACCCATTGAAGTAAGATCTGATTTTGTGAGAACTAATGAAAGTCTACAACATCTATTGACTCCGGGGCATTATTTAATTGATGTTTAAAATCATTAATTACACTGAATCACAAAGAAAATTAATTCTCATTGTTGCTAAGCATGAAACCAGCTTTCAAAACTGAACTCAAACTAAATTCAAATGAACTTAGCGTGAGAGGACTAAGACCTTGCCCTGTACATTTTTATCAAACAGATATAGATTACCTCTTGGCTATTTCTAAAACTAGACACAGATATTTTAAAATGGCTAAAGCTATTTCAGTCTGCGAAATTCAAACAAAAGGAGCTATTTGGCAGAATCACAGTAACTTGTAGCTTCACAGTAACTTGTTCTCTCTGAAGGGATACTAACCACCCCCTATAGGCTTCAGAGACCAAATTCAAGGCAAACGATACAAAGACCTTCTGCATTTCATTTCATAACACAGGTTGGCCAACCAAAGCCTATTCGCCTGCTATTAAAATGGGTCTTACAATCTTCCTTTCAATTCTTAATGATTGAGACATTTACCCATCTCGGGGGCCCAAATGAGGGATACACACACCTTGTTTAAGACAATGTGAAGCGCTGCGAGTCATGTGACACAAAACCAGACTTGTATAATCAGCAATATTGCCTTGCTGTACTGCAAAATCTCAGTCTGCCATTTTCACATCTAATTAGCAACATTACAGAAGAGGGCCTCTGCCCAGACTGAGTACCTGACCCTATCTACACTGTTTCTACTGGAATATCTGTACCATCACCTCCAAAACTGATTCATTTCTGTGTGCTTATCTCATCATGTGAAGTTAACACCACTGGAAAACTGAATTATACAGCATTGGTTCTCAACCTTCTGACCTCCGTGAGGGAATGCCTCATTGGACTTTGATTCTGGACTCTGGAACTCATGTAAAATACTATTTATTTCTTCTGTGCTCTCTGCAATGTAAATCTTTCTTTTTACTATTCCTCTTTCATTGTATGAATGCAAAGGGGGCAATGTTTTGAACCCTCCTCATGTTTGAGTGTGTGCAAATAAACTAACCCTTTGAGTTAATCCTATCTCATGTCTGCTGTGGGTTATTAATAGAAATTGGATTACACCAAGACCAAGGGTTTAGAAAATATGCCACTGCTTTTCTGTTCAAGAGTGGGTGGTGAGATGAAAAATTACTGCTGGTTAAATTAACACCCTTCTGTCCATAAAATTAGAAATTAATTTGCAACCATTTAATTTGAGTCAGCACCAAAGGCCTGTGAAATATGTGTGCAGCAAATTCCAAAGAGAATTTGGGAGAATACTGAACATTTGCAAAGAAAAACCTCGGGTAAATCATAGAATCCCTACAGTGCAGAAGGAGGCCATTCAGCCCATCGAGTCTGCACAGACCACAATCCCACCCAGGCTCTATTCCCGGAACCCCACGTATTTACCCTGCTAATCTCCTTGACACTATGGGGCGATTTACCATGCCAATCCATCTAACCTGCACATCTTTGGACTGTGGGAGGAAACCAGAGCAAACCCACACAGACACGGTGAGAACATGCAAACTCCACACAGACAGTGACCCGAGGCTGGAATTAAACCCAGGTCCTTGGTGCTGTGAGGCAGCAATGCTAACCACTATGCCACCATGCCGTCCAAATGTCGGAGACACACGTAGTATTATCATTGGGTGGCCTAAGTCATTCATTGGAACCTTTTAGTATCCTTGCGATTGAGCCTATAGTTCTTATATAGTGTCTTGCAAGTAGCTAATCTTAAAAGAATTATTGATGAGGAAAATAAATAGATCTTAAGGCATGCATAAAGTTTTCTGCTTTTTGGTTTCTTCAAAGAATTCCTGCTGGTGGGTGTGGTGATTTAGACATAAAAACAAAACTTAAGACTAAAACTAATGTTTTCGTTTTGTTGTCATGTCAGGTTAGGTTCGACATTGATTTTACTGTTATAGATCCATTTAGAAAACAGTGGAGTTTAAAGAAGAGTTGAAAAAACATTCACCATATGATCTTGAGTGTGGTTGATTTTGATAAGTTTTGTTTAAATTGAAACTGAATTTCAGCCAATAAAGAAGGAAAGCACTTTTCACAACGTCAAGACATCTCAAAGCGCTTCACAACCAATGAAATATTTTTGAAATGTAGCCACTATTGTAATGCAGGGAAACACAGCAGACAATTTGCACTCAATAAATCCTAAAGTGCTGAATCAATTTTCAAAGCCAGCACCACACCTTCCAGCATGTGTGTAGGCGCATCTATCAAATTACATGTCTCAATGACAAATATTATTTCAGATAAAGAAAAGAAATATTATCAGGTAGATCAGGTTTCACTTCCATATCACTAGTAAATAAAATCCTCCTACCGTTCCTAAAATTATCTTTCTATCTAGATAAAAAAAAGTATACTTTTCAGTTTACACGGCTGATGCCTTTGTCATTCACCTTCTCACTC
Organism: Mustelus asterias; assembly: GCF_964213995.1. NCBI lineage: Eukaryota > Metazoa > Chordata > Chondrichthyes > Carcharhiniformes > Triakidae > Mustelus > Mustelus asterias. Next base: position 48,400,470 of record NC_135806.1, on the reverse strand, counting down.
TTCATCTCTGTGCCTTCTCTTTCTCTGGCTTAGAATTCTTCATGTTCATCTCCTCTACTCATCTGTTCAAGCCTCCTCTTTAGGTACCAAGTCTGGACTAGGCTAGATCTACCTTGAGAAGAAGGATGACTCAAGGTCACCCTGAGTGTGGGTGGCATGGTGGCACGGTGGTTAGCACTGCTGCTTCACAGCACCAGAGACCCAGGTTCAATTCTGGCCTTGGGTGATTGTGAGGAGTTTGCACATTCTCCCTGTGCCTGCATGGATTTCCTCCAGGTGCTCCGATTTCTTCCCACAGTCCAAAGATGTGCATGTTAGGTGGATTGGCCATGTTAAATTATGTCTTTGTGCCCCAAGATGTGTAGGTTAGGTGGATTAGCCATGGTAAGTGTGTTGGGTTATGGGAATAGAGTGGGGGAAAGGGCGTGGGTAAGATACTGTCAGAAAGTCGGTGCACACTCGATGGGCTGAAAGGCCTCCTTCTGTACTTTAGGGATTGTATGATTGTACCTTAGTTTTGAAAACTTTGATAGTCAAGTTGACCATCTGACAATAATAAGGTCAGAACCATGTAGTGCCTGCATTTTAATATTATCAGCAACATTTTAATGTGATACTTTGGATTTCAAAATATTGCTGAAATAATTAGCACCATTTTGATTATGCGTAGGATTGGAAAAAGTTGACTAATTTCTAACAACAAGCTCACAATCACCATGAGTCATGTATGAAGAGTGGTTTCTCTTTGTGCTTGGCAAAAAAAGTAGGTTTTAGAAATGCATTTCTCCAGAAACCAACTATTTCTCAATGTTACCAGAAATTGCTTTACCGGACCGCTCTATTGCAAACTTCAAAATAACTTTTGTAAATACAATTTACAAAGGAAATGTTACAACACAGAAGTTAATCCCCTTTACCTCACGTCGTAATCTGCTACGATTATTTGGGAAGGCATTAATTGTTCCACATTAATGGTTAGAGGGCCATTAATATCAAGGCCTGACACTCGCTTTAAGTGAATAATTAACAAATTATTTTATTCAATCAACCAGGAACTTTAAACCAAACAAGTAACATTTTAATTAAAGAATGGCTCCAGTGAAATGCTGTTCAAATAAAGACAAGGACCATTCAGTATTAATACATAATAACAGGATCTTAGTCACTCTCAAAAAAACTATAATACAACCAGGTCTGATGGCTTGGAAAAGATTTGCAGTTCTTCGGTACTCGTCCGTTGTCTGTAAGCACTGTCTGATTTTGTACCATTCGCTGGTTAGAGGCTGATTTATCTTAAGGCCTATCTGAAGCTGGCAGAGTTAGGAACCAACTGCTCCAGTTGATCTGTTTCAGGTGGTCTGGCCCTGCTTCTAGTTGAACTCCTGGCTCAATCCCTGGTGGGAACTGAACTCAAGGCAGCTGAGTTTCTCTTTTATAATCCTCTTTTATAACATGAACTAGGATTGGACTGAGGTTGACTACATCGGCAAATTCAAAGCTGATAGGTTGCTTTTAGCTGAATGCTTTCTTTAAACTCATAGGCTGTTAGCTGACTGCCTTCTTTCAACTCATAGGCTAACAAAATGCAAAAACCTGCAGAGTCGTTTGGCAAGACAACCCTGATGCTTTCGGTCTCTGAAATAAATGTTGCAACTTAGAGTCTGGGTGTACTCTGCATTTTAAATATCTCAGCATTGAACAACATCAGTTTTTGAAGGCACTGAGACAACCAGCTTTTAAAGGGACCACACACTGTTGTTTCTCCTTTAGTATTTTACATTCTTTACAGATATTATGTCCATCTTTATAAGCTCAACCTCACAACAGGAAACGATCAATGTAGGTTTAGATGACTCATCTTTTAAGCATTAATTTTTTGCACTTGAACCTAACTAATATAAGGAATTTATCTTTTTTTAATGCTGAAAAATTAGTCAGGAATGCATTGCAGGCTCCATTCATTTTGGCATTTAGACAATGAACAGAACCACCTGAATAATGCACAAGAAGGATCAACTTCAAAATGTGCCTGTGATTTTGCTTGTACATTATTCAGTTGCATTTGCTTGTTGTGTAAATATCATACCCTGTTGTGCAGCCACCATTTATCTCACAGGATGAAAAAGACAAAGGAAAATGAGGGAAACATCTGTAAACACAACCAGAATTTTGTATTGAAATTTGTTTTTCCTAAAGAAAAGCCGTACAGAAATTCAGAAAAAATAACCATTTATCCAACAGAGAAAAATCAAGTAAACAATACCTCGGTGAGATTGCCAGTTTATCGATGCTTTTTTAAAAAAACTTAAGTGCACAATAAAAAAACAAGCAAATTCACCCAGTAACCTCCCAAGGAAAAGGAAACAAATGCACCAGAGGAAACTGTGTCAGAAACCTATACCTCTCGCTACTTTAATTCTAATTTAAAAAGCCAATTCAAATTAAGTGCCCACATGAAGGACAAACCAAATCCAAACTGACAGGACAAGACATTGCATCCCATCTTGGGCTCAATCAAACAAGATCCAAGCTGACAGGATGAGACGTTGTACCCCATCCGGGCTTGATCTAACATTTCATCTTAGCCAAAAGGCCAAGATGGCTTTGAAAATTTGTATCAGGTAAAGCCTTGGTTTAACCTCCTTGGCTAACCTGATCCTTTACTCTACCCTAACTTAAGCAAACCACGATTGCAGGCATCAGCACACCCCAAGAGCAATGGGCTAGCCTCGCCCCCTGCTGATGGTATCACCCCTGCCAAACTGTGTCAGAAACCTGGAGATTCAATAACACCAGGGACAAAGTCTGAATGCTGGCAACAGGACCTCCTGCACCAGCCATGATTCTTTTGTAGGTGTCTCTGAACAAACACATACACACAGACACACACACGCCCAGCTGGGGGTCCTGCAGCACTTTCCCCAAAGTATCTCAATTGGAAGAATCCCAGGCGGTATTCATTACTTCCACTATGTGATGAGTGACTGAATTAAAAGCACCGCCATAAATGACAATGGAACATTTTTGTCACATTGCTGAGGTGAAATAGTTCTTTCCTCCTATGGAAAGAGAAAATTAAATGGACAGCATTGCTGTTCAACCATCACTCAACTCTGGAACTCTAGCACCTCGCCCGCCATGGAATCAGTGCAGGCGAGGGTCCAACAACGAAAATCTCCGTTGACCTCGGGCGGGAATTTCCGGTCTTGCGGAGCGAAGCTGTAAATTCCCACCCGTTATCTGGTTTCAAAGAACAAGAATTAGCAAATACATATCGTTGAACACCTAAGTTCTGGGCTAAGGAGCCAAGCGCAAAGTATAATCTGAACCAAATGTTACAAGATACTTTGACCAATCCTAACACATTCTTATTAAGTGTAGAGCTAATGCTATCTAATTTGTTGTAACGAATAATGGGATGATAGATTATAGGAATGAATCTTTCAAATGTTGTTCATTAAAAGGAAATTTTTCACTTGGCTGTTTATTTAAGTAGAATTGGATTTTGTACAGAAGCAGGAATACTAATGCACAAAACTATCCTTTTTAGAACTTATCCATCATTACATGTGGCAAATGAATGATTAATCCCCAATATCTTTGCACTAAGATTTGACAATTAATGATTAAGTTTGCATCAGGGTCAGTGTCTGTCTGTATTGAGATTCTGAAGTAATTGAGTGTCTCTAGGTTTGTATTTAAGATTGACATTTCAGATTTATTTAGATCCTAGTAATATTCAAGTGATTGTTGTAATAGATTTATGAACTTTTGAAAGATTTCCAAGTGTTATTAGAGGCCATGTGAATTCTATTAATAGTGGACAGTGGGTAAGTGTGTTGGGGGAATTGGACATGTTAAGGGGAGTGAGGGAGGTAGGGGGTTTGAGAGGAAATTAAAGGTGGTATGGAAAGTTTGAGAGGGGTTTAATTAATTAGAAGGGGTAAGGAGATTTAAAGAGGTTGGGAGTGAGAGGGCTTCAGTGGGGTAAGGGAGCTGACAAGGTTGGGCTATGAGAAGGTGATGGTGGTAAGGTGTGGTGAGGGACTAATGGGGACTGAGGGAGCTTTGAGGAGTTCAGGGGATATGAGGTGTTCAGGGGATATGAGGTGGCGGGGCAAGGAAACATCAGGGTAAGGGGGTTAAGGATGGTCAATGGTTAATCGGGTTAGGGGTGGTATGGTGTAATAGGGGTGTTGGTGGGGGTCGGGGTGTGAGGGGGGGAAAAAGTAAGGTAATTTAAGCTGGGTAGAGGGATTCAGAGGGATACATAGATAAATACAAATCAGATGCAGGAGTAGGCCACTGGGCCCCTCGAGCCTGCTCTGCCATTCAACATGATAATGACTGATCTGATTGTAAATTCAACTCCATATTCTTGCCTACTCCCGATAACCTTTCACCCCTTGTCAGTCAAGGTATGAACGTACATAAAATGAGGGTGTCGTGGGGGTTTTGGGTGAGAGGGTAAGGCAGGTGGTTGGGGGAAGTAAGGTGGGATTGAAGGGAGGTATGAGTGTAAGGAAGAATGGGAGACTGTAGGGTATAGGGGGAGAGGGGATAAGTGAGTTAAGGGAGTGAAGGGTGGGCTAGGGGGTGAAAGGGTAGGGATATGCGGTGTTAAGAGGGTGAGGGTGGCCTCGCACTAATCTGCAAAACTGGGCTGATACTCTGTGAATGGAGGCAGGGTTTTTAACCTCAGAGCCTCAGTATCAGTCCGCCTCTGCAGGCTGTCCATAGCTGCGCTGGATGAAAATCCCACCGCCAGCATTGCAGGATCACGTCATTGGATAATTTTTCAACTCTCACGGGAGTTTCCTCTTGTGGGAGAATCTAGAACTACGGTTCAGTGTTTAAGAATAAGGGGGCCACCCGTTTAAGACAGAAATGAGAGGCACTTCTTTCTCAGAGGGACTTGAGCTTTTGCAAATCCCTTTCTCAAAACACAATGGAAGCAGAGTCCTTAAGTGCTTTCAAGGCAGATGTAGATGGATCCTTGATAAACAAGGGGATGAAAGGTTACTCGGGTTAGGCAGGGGTTTATGGTCAAATCAGCCATGATCTTATGGAATGGTAGAGCAGGCTTGAAGGGCCAATTGGCCAACTCCTTCTCCTAATTCGTACGTACATAACTCTCAATTCCTGCCTCATGCATGAACATCTGACCCAATATCTTGTGCAATAGGTTACTTTCTTGTTTCTTTAGAGTTCCTTCATCGTATTTAAATATATATTTAAGAGTAGCAGAGATTATGTAAGGCCTCAATTTTAAATCAGGGTGGGAGCAACATATGCCAGGATCCTGGGCAAGTGATAAACGTATACATCAAGGTTCTGGGAGATTTTGACCTCTGGGCCTTATTTAAATATTTAAAATGGAAATGAAGAGAAATGTATAACGGATGGCTGATCCAATATTGCCCATTTTACACTATTGTCCAAAGTCAAATTACTTCCACTGTCAGTCTTCAAGTCGAAAACAGTTACACACCAGTCTTAAATCCAGATGTATGATTATTATCTACAGCAGTTTGTTTGTGTATTTGAAATCTCAATATAGTATTGCATGAATAAATTGTACTTCTATTTCAAAATAGATCCATCATCACTTCTCAGTTGATGTAGTTGGAAAAAAAACTGCTTTCAAATGAGCCAATCTTCAACTGCAATCTGACTTTTTGACAATCTGTTTCATGTGTATGGCAACAATTCAGTGGATAAAAACCTCATCATGTTGGGTGGGTGTGGTGAACCATCGTTGGTTCCCACTGGATAGTACTGAGCCAGGGGCTGGCCAGTACTGCAAGGATGTACATATGTTACTGTTGGGTTGTGCTATTGTTGCTGTTGGGGTTAGGGTGGGGTTGTTACACCTTTGTACTGTAGTGTTGTGGCACATCCCAGTCGAGCTCCGCCTCCTGGGAGAGGTATAAGAGTCCCTGCTCTGGCCGGGACCCCTTCAGTCTGGGATAGTGTATATAAGTACTGGCTGCTTCATTACAGTAAATAAAAGCCTTTCATTTACCGAGCTTCAGGCCTCGTGTTTGAGTAGCGCATCAGTGGGATAATTTATAGTAAGCATAAAGGTTAATTATTCTTAGTTGCATCCACTGGACTGAAGCCATTGTTGGAATGTGAGGAGGTGCTGCAGTTTCTGCACCCGACTGGTTTAGTTAGATACCACAATAGAATTATTAGTGGTTATGGATGCGGAGATGGAAAGTGTGGGAGCAAGGAGAGGAAACAGCGAGGGCAGTTAGGGCATTAACACTGAAAGTGAAGCACAGGAAGGTGAGCTCTCGACCCATGGTGGGGAGAACAAGTCAAAAATAAGGATATTGGATTTTATGTTTAGCTTATTTGTGTTGAATATTAATGCTTTGTAAATGTTAAATTATTTTGCAATTTACCTGGTCTCCCGTAATAACAATCTGGAGGCGGGGGGGCGATTCTCCCAGCCTGCTGTGCTGCTCTAGCCTCCCCACAGCTAAGATATTTGGATTAATCAGCTCCGTGCCAGAAATATTTAAATCCCTATTTCCATCCCATTAGCGGACCCGGGACTGAAGTCTGCAGGCCCGCGAGTGTCTCCCCCCCCCCCACCCCGCCCAGAGTGATTCCCTCAGGCAGGGTTTACAACTGCTTCCCACTAATGGGGAACAGGTGACCTGACACCACTGGAGGCAAGAGAGGCCATTGAGGCCCCTCAGGGGATTGTGGGTAAAAGGGGTGCCCGCTGGGCATTGCCAGCCTGGCTTCTGGGGGGTGATCAGTGGGGATGGGGGGAACTGGCTGCCACTCTGCATAGGGATCACGAGCAGAGGGAGGGATGCCAGCAATCGGGGCTCGCCATCGGGATGGGGGGATCGGGACTGCGAGTGGGGTGGTTGGGGCTGTCGATGGATGGGGGGGTGGGTCGGGAGGTCGAGGCTGTGGGGGGGGGGCGGGGTATGGTGGGGTGATCGAGGCGAGCCAGGTGGGGTGAAGGTCGAGGCTGTTCCGGACATGTTTGCGGGGCCAACAATCGGGCCGTGGGGGGATTGGTGGAACAGCAATGCGGGGTCGTGGGGCTGACCAGTGATGGAGCTGGCCAGCAATCGGAAGGCTGGCAATGCGGAGCTACTGTGCATGCACCAATCTCCGCTCTGGCAGATCGGTGCATGCGCTGTGGCCCACTCAGCGCTATGCTGCCGGCATCTCCAGCGGGAATAGGCCTCATGAATTTTCACGAGATTTATGTTAGTGAACTCTGCAGTTCACAGTGTGGGAGATTCATTTTGAAAGTCCCGCTGAAAAAACAGCAGGATTTAATCTAGTTTTTACGTGAATTCAACACTTAGAATTTCTTTGGGAGAATCGCCCCCAGATGTTCAAGCAGTCACATCACCCCGAGTTTTTGTTTGATGCAATATAATTGGTTCAGTCACAAAAGCAACCAATTAGCAATGACACCATAGACACCAATCACAAATCAGAAGAGAACAGCTTACATTTATCTCACAACTTTCGAGAGGTCATAATGACCCAAAGGGCTTCAAAGGCAGTGAAATATTTTTGAAGTGTAACAGCTCATTCTCACAAATTGGCATTGCAAGAATATAATGTAGGTAGAGAGAAACTATTCTTTTCTTTGGTGGGAGAGTTCAGAATGAGAGGTTATATAACCTGAAAATTAGAGCTAGGCTGTTCAGCTCTGATGTTAGGAAGCGCTTCCCAGCACAAACAATAGTGAAAAGCTGGGACTCTCTCCCTCAAACACCTATTGACCCAAAACTAATTGAAAACTTCAAAGCTGATATTGATACGTTGTATTTTTTAGGTAAGAATATTAAGAGAAATGCATCAAAGTGAGTAAATGGAGTTAAGATATACATAATACTCATCTCATTGAATGCCGGAACAGGTTTGAGGGGCTGAATAGGGGCCTATTCCTGTTCCATGTTCCCAGTTGACCAGAGAATCGGGTTTATTAGTGACAGATGAGGTACAAATCGAATCATGGAATGGTTACAGCACAGAAGGAGGATGTTTGTGTCTGTACCACCTCTCCGTTAGAGCAATTCACCTGGCTTCACTCCCCTGCACTAGGCACATATCTTCTCTCCAGGTAATGATCCAATTCCCTTTTGAAAGCCACGATCACATCTGTCTCCACCACAAGCCCGGGCTGTGCATTCCAGATCCTAACCATTCGTTGAGTAGAAACCTTCCTTCTCATGTCACTGTTGCTACTTTTATCAATCACCTTAAACCAATATCGTCTGATTCTCAATCTTTTCACCAATGGCTTTAGCTTCTTCCTGCATCTACTCTGTTCTGCCCCCTCACCACTTTGCACACCTCTATCAAATCTCCTCTCAACCTGTTTATTCATCTAAATATATATTCACTAAACACCTCTGCAGCTATGAGGGTTGTTATGATTATCTAAGATAATTTTATTGAAGAAAAACAGATTTAGCAAAGTATCAGTCGAATGATGTGCTCTGAGCCAGGGATAGAGCTTGAACCTCGAGAGTCTTGCCTCAGAACCATGTGTTCTATCAATCAGCCATTGTTTTACCGTGTGGAAATAATTCAAACGTAGCTCAGTTCAGAAAGATCTAACAAGAGCAAATCAGAAAACCTTTGCAAGTGACATTGAATTGTTAAACAGGACAACTACATTTTATATATACATAGAAATAAACCATGTGCAGTAAAAATGGCCCTGGAGAACAGGAGAATGGTGCGGCTCAGTGCTACACTTAGTTATCATTTACTGCTGGTTATTGTAATTGTAAGCAGTAGGCTGTCCCATTTGGGACACTGTATTTCCCTTGACCTTCTTTGCAGCAGAAAAGTAAGTCTCAGATACACTATAACCCAATAGTAGGTACATAAATTCACTTCAAAGTGAAGCCGTCTTCCCTGGAGTCCAACGTTTTTGATTTTCAACAAATTTTAGAAATTCATATACTTCCGATCCATAAACCAAGTCACGATTCAAAAGAAAGGAATAATGACCCTAATTTTAACCAGGTAATAGTTTTTTTTGTGCATGTATTATACCTGGGGCAGGAAGTAGAAGGTCAGTTCAACTATAATATTGCTGCAAAAAGACTTAATAGATATAAATATATTTGTATGTGTAATAATCTTATTGATGCCAGGCTTCAGTCACCAATCACTCTTTATTTATTATATGTTTGATGTGCCATTCAGCGGCTATAGAGTGTGGATCAGCCCCGGGTTTTTTGACTACCAGCCTGTGTGGAGCCAACTGGTTTTAAACACCCCGCTGCTCCTTTCCTATTAGAAGAGCCTCCACATATTCTATGAGGCCCACGGAGAGATCTATTGATGATCCCCCCTGGCTATCCCTTCCCCCTGAAGTTCATGTCTTCCCACGCACAATCGCCATGAGGGGTCCTTTACTGCCACTTAGCAATCGACTTGGGGTCAATTGGAGGCAGAAGCAGACCAAGGGGTGTGAAGTGGATTCGGGACCTTCAATTCTGAAGGAAGTGCCGTAAAGCTACCAACACTGGTTCTTGAGTTCTTGCTTCGGTGCGGGCACCAGTCTCTTGTGCTTCCATCTTAGAATCCATGTCCTCATCAGTGGGTCAACTTCCAGTCGTGGCTTGATGCTAGCAGTGGATGTCCCCATGGCTGGTAATGAGGTCTGCATTGGCATGAGCTCCCTACTCCTGAGATAGTCCTGACAAGTTTTTCCTGCACTTGGACCTTATAAGACACGGCCCTTGGTCTCTCCGTTATGACAGTAAGAAGTCTCACAACACCAGGTTAAAGTCCAACAGGTTTATTTGGTAGCAAAAGCCACTAGCTTTCAGAGCGCTCGCTGCTCCTTCGTCAGGTGAGTGGGATTTCAGTTCACAAACAGGGCATATAAAGACACAAACTCAATTTACAAAATAATGGTTGGAATGTGAGTCTTTACAGGTAATCAAGTCTTAAAGGTACAGACAATGTGAGTGGAGAGAGGATTAAGCACAGGTTAAAGAGATGTGTGTTGTCTCCAGCCGGGACAGTTAGTGAGATTTACAAGCCCAGACAAGTCGTGGGGGTTACAGATAGTGTGACATGACCCAAGATCCTGGTTGAGGCCGTCCTCATGTGTGTGGAACTTGGCTATCAGTCTCTGCTGAGCGACTCTGTGCTGTTGTGTGTCGTGAAGGCCACCTTTTCTGTTCTGTTGGACTGGGGTAAACTGTATTTACCACATCATGGCTCTCCGTTATGATCCAGGTAACTCAACTGAGGCTGTCCCCTAAGTTCCTCACATGGACTGGGTCACCGGTTTTGAACACTCTTTCTGTCCTTGCAGAATCATAGTTCTTCTTCTGGTTAGAAATCCACCCACCCCATCAGGTTTGGGAACAGTAAGCTTAATCTTGACCGAAACCTCCATCCCATTAACAATTCCTGTCATTGTGTGAGGGGTAGTCCTGTAGTCAAATAAAAATCACACCAGTTTAGTCTTTGATTTGATTGATTTATTATTGTCACATGTATTAGTATACAGTGAAAAGTATTGTTTCTTGCGCACTATACAGACAAAGCATACTGCTCATTGTGAAGGAAAGGAGAGAGTGCAGAATGTCGTGTTACAGTCATAGCTAGGGTGTAGAGAAAGATCTATTCAATGCGAGGTAGGTCCATTCAAAAATCTGATGGTAGCAGGGAAGAAGCTGTTCATGAGTCGGTTGGTATGTGTCCTCAGACTTTTGTATCTTTTCTGGCAGAAGAAGGTGGAAGAGAGAATGTCCGGGGTGCATGGTGTCCTTAATTATGCTGGCTGCTTTTCTGAGGCAGCGGGAAGTATAGACAGAGTCAATGGGTGGGAGGCTGGCTTGAGCGATGGACTGGGCTTCGTTAACGACCCTTTGTAGCTTATTGCGGTCTTGGACTGAGCAGGAGAAATACCAAGCTGTGATACAGCCAGAAAGAATGCTTTTTATGGTGCATCTTTAAAAGTTGGTGAGAATTGTAGTGAACATGCCAAATTCCCTTAGTCTTCTTAGAAAGTAAAGGCATTGGTGGGCTTTCTTAACTATAGTGCCAGCATGAAGGGACCAGGACAGGTCATTGGTGATCTGGACACTTGAAAACCTAAAGCTTTTGACCATTTCTACTTTGTCCCCATTGATGTAGCCAGGGGTATGTTCTCCACTACGTTTCCTGAAATCGAAATCTATCTCCTTTGTTTTGTTGACATTGAGGGAGAGATTATTGTCATTACACCAGTTTACCAGATTCTCTATCTCTTTCCTGTACTCCGTCTCGTCATTGATTGAGGACTGAGCCATGTCAGTGGTGTCATCACCAAACTTGAAAATGGAGGGGAGGCATGCTGCAGGTTGCTTCTTCATGCTGAGCTTAGAAGTCTGCATTTCTCGTTCAGCCAACCCATTCAATGATGGGTGACAGTGTGCTGTCCTAATGTGTTTGGTTCCATTGGAAAGCATGAAGATCTGAAACTCGGTGCAAGTAAAGGCAGTGCCATTGTCAGAAACTAGGGCTTCAGGTATCCCATACATGCAGAAACATTGTCGTAGTTTCTCAATGGTAGGATTGGAAAATGTGGACCCATCCAATGCATCTCCAACAATTTGGACTGTGCATCAAACATAATTAAAAACATGGAGCCCAAAAACGACCCAGAGAAGCCTAGATGCTCTTGCACCCAGGGCCTACCAGGTCATTCCCATGGGTGTAGTGAGATTGTGAGGTGGCGTTTTTGATTCTCTTGCCACAACTCACACTGTCTAACCAAGTCGATAATGTCTTCATCAAGGCCATAGTTCCATACATAGCTCCTGGCTTGCATTTTCATCTTTGAAATCCCAGGGTAGACATGTTGTAATTCCATAAGTCTGGGACGTCGCCCCAGGTGAGGGACAACTATGTGGGAACCTCAGAGGATGATGCCATCCTCAACACTGAGTTTGTCTGGCTTTATCCAGTAATGTTTTATTTCATCTGAGGGCTGTTCTCTGAACTCCCCATGTAATACTATGTTTTTTAATTTAGACAGAACTGGGTCCTTTTATATCCAAGCCTTGATTTGCCTCACTGATGCCAACAAGGTGACCAAATAATTGAGGATCATTACAACCTCTTCCAGAGCTGGTAGTGAAACCTGGCTTATGGGCAAAGGTAGATTACGCAGGGCATCAGCATTAATTATCCAGGTCCTGGTACGGTGCTCTTGGAGGTATTCATAAACCGCCAATAACAAGACCCAGTGCTATATCCAGGCAGAGGCAATGGTGGTAGCAGGGGGGCGGGTATTGCCTCGTCTTCCTTGAAAAGTCCCAGCAATGGTTTATGATCAGTTACTCTGAAGAAGCATCCAAAGACAACTGCCAACCCCTCTTTCTCGATCTGGGAATAACCGTGCTCAACATCAAAGAGGGTCCTAGATGTATACGCAGTAGGCTTCTCTGTTCCATCTCTCCAACAATGTGCCAATACCTCCCTAACCCGTAAGCGGAGGCATCACAAGTTAAGATAGGGTTCTTTTTGCAATCAGAATGGGTCAATAGATTCAAGGACAAGCATTTCTGTTTAATACTGTTGACCCCCACCACCAGCTTCCCCCCCCCCCCCCCCCCACCCCACCCCACCCCCACTAGGCCTGTTTGCAAGGGGCCAGAAAAGAAGCTAAATTAGGAATAAACTTCCCGAAATAATTCACTCACCCCAGGAAGGATTTCAATTCCATGGGTTTCCTTAGAGTTGACACTGCCTTAATAACCCTCACCTCGTCCTGCACCGGATTAAGGCCCTTGCCATTCACCCGATAGACAAATAGATCACAGCACTTGTTTGGAAGAAACATTTTTCCCTTTTCAGGCATACCTCGACTCTGAAAGTTGGTGTGAGACCTCTTCCAAGTTCACTAGGTGTTTGCGTTCCGAAGTTCCTGTGACCAAGACATCATCCAGGTACATCGCTACCATGTTCTCCATGACCCGCTGAAACATGGTGCATGCAGACGAGACCCTAAAGTGCAGGCAGTTGTACTCATGTAGGCCTTTGACTGTATTAATCATTATGTGCTTTAGGGAAGGCTTGTCCAATTCATGTTGGAGATATGCATGACTCATGTCCAACTTCACAAATGTTTGACCCCCAGTTAACCTGGTGTACAGGTCTTCAATCCGGGGCATGGGGTATCTGTCAAGTTTAGAAACCCTATTGGCAGTCAATGTATTGGGCAGGATGTTTCAGCCTTGCTCGTCCTCAGCTGCAAAATCTCGCTCGAGGTCAACTGACCTTTCCATGGTCTGCTCCTCACCTGCAGGACGGTAAAATTCCAGCCATAGTTTCCATAAAGTCAGACAAGCTTATCCGGCTTAAGGACAGGAACAATAGGTGCGGCCCACTCCGCAAATGGGTCTTATTATGCTCACCTTTTCCTGGCGTTCCAGTTCCGACTCTAGTTTTTCCAATAAGAAGTATGGAACTGGTCTCACTCTAAAATACTTAGGTGTAGCATCGGGATCAATGTAGATCTTAGCTTTGGCTCCCTTTATTTTTCCAAGCCCTTCTTGGAAGACTCTGTGAAACTCATTGATGACTTCATACAGTCCCCCCGCACCCAGCTTGAAGATTTCCAGCCAGTTCAGTCCGCTGTGTTGGTGCCAATCTCTCCCCATAAGGCTAGGCCTTCATCCCTGTACAATTATGAGTGGAAGTCGAGCTGACTATCAGTCACTAGGTTTGCCATGGTGCCCTTTATCTGCAATAGTTCCCCATTGTTCTGGAGCTGAATACCAGACTGAAGGCAATCATAAGTCTGGTTCCTGATAACGAAGATCGCAGTCCCTGTTTACACTCCTATTTTTCATGGGCGACCATTTACTAACAACTCCACCATTATGGAGGCAACCTTTGTTGTGGAAATGTGATTTAATTGCATTGTGCCTGTTCCTGGTTGTGGACCTACCTGCAAGATATGGTTCAGTACTGTCCTTGGCCTTTTTTCAAAATAACATGTGCTTTGACTTTCCCGACAACTTAGCCTCGGTTGTGGTCTTCTGCAGCACATGCAATAGTCCACCTTTTGACATCCACTATCTCTGGAATATGCTCCCCAGGAGTCTGAAGGCTGCCCTGACCTTCCTTGACTGCCTGGTGATGTGACTCGGGCTCCACCACTGTAAGGGATTCTGAGATATTTTACCGATACCATCGTTCTCAGTTGAAAGACGGACACTGAATGAGGCCCCTGCCCCCAATCAGAGGGCACTGCTATCTGACACACCCTGTATTTTCTGAGCTCCTTTTTTGGCATTCTCCAATAATAGAGCAATCTCAAGGGCCTTCTTTTGGTCCAAATTGGGTACTGCCAATAGTTTGTTTTGGGCTGTCATATTGTTAATTGCATCGACTTGTCTATCTTGCAACATGACATTCAGGGTTGGCCCGAATTCACAGTGCTCTGCCAATTTTTGCAACCTGGTCAGAAATTCGGTGACAGATTTCCCGGGGGTTTGTCCTGCCGTGTTAAAACAGTATCGCTGGAGCACTATGGAAGGATTTGGGTCAGAATAGCCTTTAGCCAAGTCCACCAATTCATTAAAGGTTTTGGAATCAGGGGCATCTGGTTAGGTCAGGATTTTTATTACACTGAAGATCGGGACCCGTCATGTCGTCAACAAGACCACATTCTGGCTTCTCATCCCCCTCAATACTGGTGGCCCAAAAATGTAATGCATGCATTCTGCGTATTGGGTCCAGTCTTCTGGCACAAGGGTTAGCACTGCTGCCTCACGGTGCCAGGGACTTGGGTTCGATTCCTGGCTTGGGTCACTGTCTGTGTGGAGTTTGTACATTCTACCTGTGTCTACATAGGTTTCTTCCCAAAGATGTGTGGGTTAGGTGGATTGGCCATGCTAAATTGCCTCTGAGTGTCAAGGGACTAGCTACGGCAAATGCATGGGATTATAGGGATAGGGGTGGGTGGGATTGTGGTCAGTGCAGATTCAATGGGCTGAATGGCCTCTTCTGTTCTGTAGGATCCTGCGATTCTATGCTTGCATTGTAGGCTTCAAGTTTACCAAAAAGAGACAGTTTTATTACCAGAGGATTATTTGTCTCAACAGTAAAGATGGTCCAGAGAGAAGAAAAAAAACTCAATTTAATAATCTTACGAGGCTAGTCTTCCGTCACCAATCACCCTTTATTTACAGTGTTCGAAATGGCATTCAGTAGCTACGGAGTGCAGGTCAGAACGAGTCTTTTGACTGTCAGCCTGAGTCAAGCCAGCTGGTTCTAAACCTCCCCCACTGCTTTTTCCCTATTGGGTGAGCCTCCACTCGCCTAATCGGGGATCCCCTATACTACGAGTCCCCACAGGGAGATCTATTGTTGATCTGCTGTGCCATCATAACAGTATGCTTCCCTTAAAGAAATTAACATTTTGTAATAAACACTGAAGCAAATCTTAGCATCATGCTGAATCACTAATTAATCTCATTTGACTTTAAAGTTGAATGAGATAATCCAACTTCATTAATTGAAGATTCTTGTTTACTTCCTACCTTGGAGCTACTAGATTATGGATCAAGACAATTAGGAGCAGAAAACATCAAGTGCAGACCAAAGGGATAATCATCCAAATACTCTCTGTTGGTGAACAAACTTACTGCCAGCCGATTATTTCAGGAAATTGGGCATGCCTCAGTAGAGGGCAACTTTCATTGGCAACAGTGTTTGACCCAGAATAGTTCTGCACTGACAAATGTATATAAATATAGATTTTAAAGAAGAACAGCAACTGAGGAAAGAAAAGAGAACCTCTGCTCTACACTCAGAAATGAGGGTGTTAAAAGGGCATCTCACTGAGGTGAATAGAATACTAATTGATACAGAGAAAGTAACCGCAGAGTATTACTTCCTGTTAAACCAAACAGTAGGTCCAGAGGACAGCAATTTAAGTTGTTAAAAAGTGAATGGGAACATTTATTTTTTATTCAAAGTGTAATTAATTTTTAAAATATTTGCCACTTTAGCAAGGGTCAAGAGCTTTAAGTTTTTAGATGTCCAGATCACCAACAACCTGTCCTGGTCCCCCCATGCCAACACTACAGTTAAGAAAGCCCACTTTCTCAGAAGACTAAGGAAATTTGGCATTTGAGCTACGACTCTCACCAACCTTTACAGATGTACCATAGAAAGCATTCTTTCTGGTTGTATCACAGCTTGGTATGGCTCCTGCTCTGCCCAAGACCGCAAGGAACTACAAAAGGTCGTGAATGTAGCCCAATCCATCACGCAAACCAGCCTCCCATCCATTGATTCTGTCTATACTTCCCACTGCCTCGGCAAAGCAGCCAGCATAATTAAGGACCCCACGCACCCCGGACATTCTCTCTTCCACCTTCTTCCTTCGGGAAAAATATACAAAAGTCTGAGGTCACATACCAACCGACTCAAGAACAGCTTCTTCCCTGCTGCTGTCAGACTTTTGAATGGACTAACCTTGCATTAAGTTGATCTTTCTCTACACCCTAGCTATGACTGTAATATTACATTCTGCACTCTCGCATTTCCTTCTCTATGAATGGTATGTTTTGTCTGTATAGCGCGCAAGAAACAATACTTTTCACTGTATGTTAATACATGTGACAATAATAATCAAATCAAACATCAGTAGAATGGTAGAAACTTAAACATTAAAATATTCAACATATAAAGAAATACTAATGTTGAAGATTTAAGCATTCAGATGAAATTGGTTAATGCTTAGAAAGGCTTGGTCAAATTAATTGCAGTCAGCATGGATTCATAAGAGAGAGGGAGGTCATCTGTGACTAATTTAATTGATCTTTTTTCAAGGAATTAGATAAAGAGAATGTGGTGAATTCACAGGTTTTCAGAAGATGTTTGATAAGGTGCCACGTAAGAGACATGTAATGAAAACTGAAGAATGTGGTACTTAAGGAAATGTAACAAAGTTGCACAGAGAGATGGGTGGCAGAAAACTTGTTGTTTTGCAGATTGGTAGATGGGAGTGGTGGTGTATTGCTGATATCTGTCTTCAGACCTCCTTTGCTATCCATTAAGGCATAAGCTGGCTGATATTGAAGCTTGCTGAAGATATCAAATTTAGGGCCTATCGAGCTGTGATGAGGATGTTAGAGATTGCAGGACAAAGGCAAGTTCAACGGGTGGATAGATACTGCAGCTGAACATGGAAAAATTGTAAGAAGTGTACTTTGGGAAAAAATAATGCGAGTCGAAGAACAGAATGTTCAAGGAGTTTGGATCTGTGGATCTTTGAAAGTAGCAGTGAGTTAGGCAAGAAAATTGGACGTTGGGACACACACAGCATTGAGTATTGTGGAATTTAAACACAGACATTAATGAGACCACAGTTTCAGTATGAATGAAGGTCTACATTCCGTCCCCATTATATGTCCACTCATGAAAGGGAGCATATTAGTGCTATGGGAAAAGGAAACAAGCAGTGTAAAAGTGGGTTTACATTGAGAGTGTGCCACAATGATTGACAAGTTGAGAGCCCAAGAAGCAAAAGCAATGCCTGAGTACAGCAGCCATTCAGAGCGCAATCTTCTGTACACGTCAGCAGGTACAGCCCCGACACACCCACTACCACCTCGCCTATTAATATTTTGGAAAGTAAAACAAATTTAACATGCAAGGTTAAATGTATTCATCTATCTACGTGATCTTACCTGCCATTCATACCACACTCCCGCTGCAGTGAAGTCGGAGAATTTGGCGACCAGCCAAATCTCCGTTCACCGTGGCGGGATGGGAAAATCACCACAAGAACGGTGATAAGATTCTGGCCTATTTTTTGAAATCACCTTCAAAATGGTGACTGACTAAAGTCAGTGACTTTACGGGCTGCAGAGTGAACCTCAGACATCAGTTTATACATCATTGCCGTAAACTGGAACCGTTTCCATTGGTTGATAATTATAGATTGAAAATAAATGCTGGAACAATTGACAGAGGAAAGAAAAGGGAAGTGAGATCCTGGTCGAGGTGAGGCAATCAGTCCTAAATCTGCCAGGGTTTTGAATGTAATTAAGGATTTATATAAAATTTCCACCTTTACACTATAAATGGACATAACTGTTTTTTTTGAATTAAAGCCCATTGGGGGACATTTATATTCATTCAAATTTCAAATTTGGACTTGACTTGGAGAACATAACATTAAGCTTCATTAAACCCAAACAATAAAACATTAAAAAATACTGTGATTGCTGGAAATCTGAAATTAAAACAAAACATACTGGAGACATATCAGGCGTTATCTGTGGTGAGAGAGACAGTGGTCTTTCATCAGAATTCATGCATACACTTTGCAAATCTCTCTCCACAAATGCTGCTGAGTGTCTGCAAAATTTTAGTCCACAAAATTCAAAGTAATGTCTTAATTATTGTTAGGGGTCATGAGATTTAAACAAAGAGAAGAAGACATGGTTTACACATAGATTCAAACTAACAATAACAGGTTTATTGAAGGAGCTGTTCCCTGTACAGAGTACAAAATTAATCTAAACAAGAGCCTGTGAAACACTCAATGACATCACCCTGAAATCATGTGATTGGCTCTTAAAGCAATCAAGCAACCAGTTAAATATATAACATCCCTCCCCCTTTACATCTGTGGTCATGACAAAAGATTCCTCTGATGTTATACATAAGATTAATAATTCTCTAGACACAGTACTGTGCACCATTAATCATTATACTCCATCAATAAGAAAGTCAATCAGGAAGACATCTATTCCTCTTTGGTTGTACATGATGTTCTGGAATTTGATTGCCCTTGACCCTGGAAGTATGATTTGGAACTTCAGTAGACAATTCTTTTCTTGGAACTAATTTTGCATCATTCTCACATGGTATAGTAACATAGGCACAATCATCAGGCAACTCAGATTCAACTAGGTCTTCCGTAGTAGTATTCACAACACTAGGGACTAAAGAAGTTGGTACTTCTGGAGATGATTCTGAGAAATCATTTTGAGATGACAACAATTGGTCAGCATGGCGATGCCAAAGTAGTTCATCTTTGGTTCGAACCGTGTAAGAAATTGGACTATTTATGCTAAAACTATGGCTGGTACCCATTTCTCACTCATGGCACAATTACGCTCTAACACTCAATCTCAATGTTGAGCTAAGTGTTGTTTTGCCCTCACTTCTCACCTAGTGATTTGAGATTGTTGTTGATGCTCTACTATCTCTGAAGTGTCTGGAGGAAATAACAAATCAAACATATTCACAACTTTCTCTTTAAGAGTAGTAATGCCGGTGAACTTTGGGTGGTCGCATGAGTAAAAAGCTATTCACATGACATGATAATGAACCCCACTCTCCTGAAGCTTTTAAAGACTGTTTCAAGGACTGTGTGAATCTTTCAGCTAATCCATTGATGCAGATTTTATATGATGAATACTATTTACTTTGAGATAATCCTCAAAATCTTGCGAAGTAAACTGTTAACCATTATCGCTAACAATCTCTTCCGGTTTACCAAATTTTACATTTTGTCAAGTATTTCAATGGTCCGTTCAGTTTAAGGTTTTAAAGTTTATTCATTCATTCGTCACAAGTAAGGCTTACACTGCAATGAAGTTACTGTGAAATTCCCCGAGTCGCCATACTCCGGCGCCTGTTCGGGTGAATGCACCTAACCAGCACGTCTTTCCGATTGCGCGAGGAATCTGGAGGGATCTGGGTGTACAGGTACACAGGTCACTGAAAGTGGCAATGCAGGTGGAGAAGGTAGTCAAGAAGGCATACGGCATGCTTGCCTTCATTGGCCGGGGCATTGAGTTTAAAAATTGGCAAGTTATGTTGCAGCTTTATAGAACCTTAGTTCGGCTGCACTTGGAATATAGTGTTCAATTCTGGTCACCACACTACCAGAGGATGTGGAGGCTTTGGAGAGGGTTCAGAAAAGATTTACCAGGATGTTGCCTGGAGGGCATTAGCTATGAGGAGAGGTTGGAGAAACTTGGTTTGTTCTCACTAGAATGACAGGGGTTGAGGGACGACCTGATAGAAGCCTACAAGATTATGAGGGGCACGGACAGAGTGGATAGTCAGAAGCTCTTTCCCGGGGGGAAGAGTCAATTACTAGGGGGCATAGGTTTAAGGTGTGAGGGGCAAGGCTTAAAGGAGATATACAAGGCAAGTTTTTTACACAGGGGGTGGTGGGTGCCTGGAACTCGCTGCCGGGGGAGGTAGTGGAAGCAGATATGGTAGTGATTTTTAAGGGGCGTCTTGACAAATACATGAATAGGATGGGAATAGAGGAATATGATCCCCGGAAGGGTAGGGGGTTTTAATTCAGTCGGGTAGCATGGTCGGTGAGGCTTGGAGGGCCGAAGGGCCTGTTCCTATGCTGTAATTTTCTTTGTTCTTGATTCTTTGTTCTTTGAAACCGGAGCACCCGGAGGAAACCCACAAAGATTCATGCAATCTCCACATAGACAGTGACCCAAGCTGGGAATTGAACCCGGGTCCCTGGCGTTTTGAGGCAGCAGTGCTAACCAGTGTGCCACCATGCTGCTCAGTTGTAGTAGATCTCATGGTAACAACTTCTGGCCACTTTGAGTGTGCATCAATTATAAACAAGAACATGTAACCATCAAAAGACCTGCAAAATCTACGCGCATTCATTGCTATGGCATTTTAGGCCACTCCCAAGGAGACAAGTTCACAGGATTGACTCTGATGCACTTTTTCTTCAATGTAAGCATCCAGACCCAGCCACCAAAATAACTTAATGCTAATTCCTTAATCCAGATTATACCAGGATGTCCTTCATGTAGTTGTTCAAGAGCTCTTCCTCGCAGACTAGGATGAATGATCATACAAATTCCCCATAATCGACACCCACCTTGGACGGGTGTCGACATCCACCTTGGACCCACTCAATTTAAGCTTTATAAAACAGTTGTGTTTTCAAATCAAGATGCATATGATGCGTTCCAACTATTGTTCCTTTCAATACTATATCCATCACCTTACCCATCACAGGATAATTTCTGTATGTCTCTGAACTTGAGAAACTGTCACAGGCAAATGATCTACTAGCGAATTATTAGCAAAACTAGTTGGTGGCATCTGCTCAATAGCCAAAGGTAAGTATGATAATGCATCAGCATTAGCATGGCACTCTGATGAACGATAGTTTATAATGTTGGAGTGTGCAGTAAAATCAGTGACCATCTTTTGCAATCAGCTAGCAGCTAACAATGGCATGCTTTTATACTACCCAAAAAAGGTGGTTAAGGATCGATGATCAGTCAATAATGTGAAATGACGATCATATAAATAATCGTGAAACATTCGTATGCCAAAAGTTATACTCAATGCTTCTTTTTCTAGCTGAGCATAGTTTGATTCAGAACTAGTCAGAGTACACGAAGAAAAAGCTATTGGTCATTCTTCTCCTGAGGCATAATATGTGAAAATAATGCCCCTACTCTATAAAGTGAAGTTTCACATGCAAACAGTAATGATAATATTGGATTAAAATGAACCAATAATAATTCAAACTTCCGCAAAGCATCTTTGATATCCTTGTATAACTTCTCACTAGCTTTTGGAGTCTTAAAGGTACAGACAATGTGAGTGGAGAGAACATTAAGCACAGGTTAAAGAGATGTGTATTGTCTCCAGACAGGACAGCCAGTGAGATTTTGCAAGTCCAGGCAAGTTGTGGGGGTTACAGACAGTGTGACATGAACCCAAGCTCAGCAGAGACTGATAGCCAGGTTCCGCACACATGAGGACAGCCTCAATCGGGATCTTGGGTTCATGTCACACTATCTGTAACTCCCACAACTTCTCTGGACTTGCAAAGTCTCACTGGCTGTCCTGTCTGGAGACAATCCACTCCCATTGTCTGTACCTTTAAGACTTGATTAGCTGTAAAGACTCGCATTCCAATCATTTTTCATTATTCTATGAATTGAGTTTGTATCTTTATATGCCCTGTTTGCTGTTTGTTAGCAGATCTCCCACTCACCTGACGAAGGAGCAGCGCTCCAAAAGCTAGTGACGTTTGCTACCAAATAAACCTGTTGTTAGACTCCTTAACAGTTTTCTATCCATCTCAAAACATTTCCTCCAATCCCATGCGCTTTAATCTTGCACGATAATCTCTTGTGTGGGACCTTGTCATAGGTAACTGTTGCTATGACAACATATTTAATTTGAATGTTGCCATATATTTTACATAGGTAACTGTTGCTATGACAACATATTTAATTTGAGTATAACCATATATTTTACATACGTAACTGTTGCTCTGACAACATATTTAATTTGAGCATAATCATATATTTTACATAGGTAACGGTTGCAATGACAACATATTTAATTTTAATATAGCCATATATTTTACATAGGTAACTGCTGCTATGACAACATATTTAATTTGAGTATAGCCATGTTAATTTGTATTTGGTTTGCTTTCTATAAAAATAAAAGGTGCATCAGCAATATATGATTGCTTATAAAATGACTTGCGTGGATGAATTCTACTTCACTGTTACACAAGCGATAACAAATCTATTCACGCTAAGAAAGAAAATCACATCATGGAGCCAAAACTAGTCAAGAACATCCATCATTGAACAGAGAAGCACCTCCTCTCTGATCTTTACTGATTGTAACCGCCATTGCCAGGAGAATCAATTCTGTTCCACAGGCAATATCCAGAGAAAAAGCAAAATGTTTCTGAATATGGAAGCAAGCTAATCGAATTGCTTAAAGATAGCAAGTACTTAACAAGCCTCTTGACACCTTTACTGCTTCTGATTTGTCACACTGTTTGTCCAACATTCATCATTGCAAGAACAAAAATTACTTCCAATTAAATATTCAGAAGACCAAAGCCATCGTCTTTGGTCCCCGTTACCCGCTAGGCATTAATTGGCTCATAAATGCCATCTCCTGGCTATTTGATTTCAATATTGGCCTATTTCTGAGGTTTAACTAGGCGACTTGCAACCTTGGTGACCGATTGGACCTTGAGCTGAGCTTTTGTGTCCTTATCCTCATCACCAAGACCACCTATTTTCATCTATATATCATTGCTCGCTTCCACAACTACCTCAGCTCATCTGATGCTGAAAGCCTCAAGCATGCCTTTTGTTACATTTGGGCTTAACTATTCCAGAGCTGTCATAGAGCAATACATTACGGAAATAGGCCCTTCGGCCCAACTGGTCCATGCCGATCATGGTGCCCTCCCGGCTGGTCCCAAATAGAGTCATAGGTGGGAGGTCATGGATGTCCTCCCACCTTATAGCCTCTGTAAACTCGAGATAATCCAAAACTCTGCTACCCATATCCTAATTCACAATAAGACTGACTTACCCTGTGCTAACCGCCCTATGCTGACACGTGATGTGGCAATGCCATGATTTTAAAATTTTCATC
This sequence comes from Mustelus asterias, assembly GCF_964213995.1. Lineage (NCBI taxonomy): Eukaryota > Metazoa > Chordata > Chondrichthyes > Carcharhiniformes > Triakidae > Mustelus > Mustelus asterias. The sequence continues at coordinate 48,377,019 of NC_135806.1, read as the reverse complement.
CTTGTTTGCCAATCCTTTCTTGGGCCTTTCTATCTTTGCAACTTCCTTCAGCCCTTTTGGGATGCTTCCTTCTCTGAAGGATGATGGACACATAGCAAACAAATTCATTTCAGGTGGGTACCTTCATATGACACATTTGGTTGAAAAAGTCAATATTTGAGAGGCAGTTTCTTCCATAAGTGCTGCACATGATGCTACGAAATGGCATTAGGGGTGTCATTTTTGGTGTCTGTTGTCAAGTCGTTATAACCACTGGTAATCATAGATGTGGACGCCAGCCCACCTCCTCTGTCATCAGCTAGTGACTTCCAGCTAAGATAATTGATGTCCAGGAACTTCATATCATGCTTGAAGTAGAGTTATGGGTGCCCTACTGGTTTTCTGGCTCCTGGCTCACCACACAGCAAGCCACTGAGACCATTTTGCATGCTGCAGCTGCGCCCAAGCCAACAAAGAAGTCGATGTTTGATGAATGCTAACAAACGTGGGAGCTCTGCCTTTAAGACAACTGCCACATTTATAATTGTGTCCTGCCAGGATATACCCATAATGTGCTGCAGACACTTAAGATGGAAATTGCTGTGCTTCTTTTCCTCATAGTCCACAGATGTACAGCAAAATGGTGAGAACACAGATCTCATAAACCATTAGCTTAGATCTAAGTGGCAGCTTGATGTGGTTTGCAAGTAGTTAGAGTCTATTAAATAAGACCCTATCAAAGGTTGTCACCATGATTGTAAAGATGAGATGCCCCTGAAGTTGTTGCAGTTCCCCTCTATTGCCTTTGCTTTTGTGTGGAGTGATGACTTTGTATCTCCTATCTCCTGTGCGATGGATCCTACTTTCCAGCACAGGAGAAAGTCATGTGGCAATCAATGGGAATTTTCATACTTGAGCAGTTCTGCTGAGATTCCATCCTGGCTTGGTGTCTTTCTGTTTGCTAAGCAGTCTATGGCCTTCTTGAACTCAAGTGATAAATCCTTACTTTTAAGTCAATCGTGACAGGAGGTTGCAGGAAAGCATCAAATGTTGATTGGGAGATGTCCACCTCAGAGAAGTACAGCTCACAGTAGCCTTCAGCCCAATGGGACATCTGTTTAATTCTGTCAGTGTCAATTCACCATCTGTTGAATTCAGGGGGCAATCAGGGCGGCATGGTAGCACAGTGTTTAGCACTGCTGCTTCACAGTGCCAGGGACCCGGGTTCGATTCCAGGCTTGGGTCACTGTCTGTGTGGAGTTTGCACATTCTCCCCATGTCTGCGTGGGTTTCCTCCAGGTGCTCCGGTTTCCTTCCATATTCTGAAAGACGTGCTGGTTAGGTGCATTGACCCAAATAGGCACCGGACTGTGGCGACTAGAGGAATTTCACAGTAACTTCATTGCAGTGTTAATGTAAGCCTTACTTGTGATTAATAAATAAACTTTAATTTGCAGATAGCAGGACCAAGCACCCGCTTGTTCCCTTCATACATAGTTTGTAGTTTTCCATTGTAACATGCAGTTTGGATTTCTTGACATAAGTTAATGCAGTGTTTATTAGTGTTGGATCTCCCTAGCCTTTGCATGGCTGACTTGGCTACTCCCAGATCATGCACTGTTTTAGCTATTGAGTTTATGTTGTGCATCATGTAAGATTTGCTTTTTCCATCAATGAGGGGAATTATTCCAGCTGACTAGGTCTTAAACTAGTCCTTGTTGCGGGTTCTATCTTTACCAAAAGATACTTCTGCTGTTTCATAGATGATTAAGCTTATGCCTTCCAAGCCTCAATAATGGCAGCATTGGCACTTCCTTTGATGGTAGCAATCATTCTAGTGACAGTGAGAAGTGCTGGTTTTTGGCATCATTACTTGTGCAAGGGATATTGATGTGTGGCAGCCTATCCTGTTTGGAATTGTTAAAGATTTGGGGCGGCATCTTTACTCTGCTGCTGACAAGAAAATGGTTGGTAGTGCAATCTGAACTGTGTAAGTGTGGGTGTGGAGAACACTGAGCAGATCATTGCATGATGAGCAGGTCTAGTTAGTGCCAATGTCTAGACCTTGGATGACTTCATGATACCTTGTAACAATGTCTGACCTGCAAGAAGGTGCTGGTGAGACAGAGCTCATTCAGAGCACAAACCTCAAGAAGATGTTGTCCGTTATCAGTGATCCTGCACACACGATGGCTACTGAGGCACGTTGGCCATGAATCACTGTTTGTCTCAACATGGGTATTGACGTCAGCCAGTCTGAATAGCCTCTCAGCATTTGTATTGTTCCTCAAAACATTACCTGGGAAGTTGTAAAATGTTCTTTGAGATGCTGGCATACAGAGTTGGTGTGTATATGATATTGACTGCACCCCAGTCAGCTGATGACTGTATGAAGATGAGGTTCTCCAATGTTGCTACTGGTGACTCAATTGACTGTGCTTTCTCACTGCAAAGCCTACCCCCATACTCAGGGGGTGTTCAGTGCCTTTTTCATTCAAGTATAAGGTATAAATCGTCTCAGGAAAGAGCCTGTGCTAATTAATCTGGTATCTTGCAGAAGGCAATGTCGATAGCTCACAGTCAATAAGGGCCATCTTCTGTATAATTGCTGTGGAATGTGGGTCATTGGTTTATTCCAGAGTACATAGTCCTCACATTTCAGCTTTCAATCTGAAAGGTCACTTTCCTTTGTTTGCTGTGTAGCCTGGGCATGGTTTTAGGGTTGCAGGCTTACATAACATTTGCACCCCTCCTGACTTTGAAAGATGGTACCCAGAAGAAAGACAAAAGCCTATGCACCTGCAGCCTAGTCAGCTGCAAGAGTTGAAGGAGGTGATGGAAGGAAACACCAATTGCCTAATGAGACTCCACTCTATCTTTACTCCATTGGCCATTAGCTTACAATGTTGTTGTTGTTAATGTGTGAGGATGCATCGCTTGCTGGTTGTTGTCAATGGGGTTTCCTGTTGAACACAACGCTTGCTGCCAGGAAACCCATAGCAGGGGTATTCCACCGGCGGGAGCTTATGATCCTGTCAGTGTGAACAGCAGCAAGATTTTAGTGTCTGTATTGATTACCACAAAGGGCAAAAAAGATATCCCCCTTGGTGATACCGAATGGTCTATATCAATGCAAATGAATGCCTTTGGTATGAAAATTGCACCAGCAACATTTCAGAGGCTGACAAAGAAAGTGTTGAAGGACTGAGAAATTCTGCTGTTTATATGGATGTATTAGTATTCAGTCAACTGTGGGAGGATCATTTGCAACATTTGAAGGAAATGTTTGATCGACTGCAGGAAGCCAATTTGGTTGTAAGTTTGGCTCAAGTGAATTTGCAAAACTGCAAATGACATATTTAGACCATATTGTTGGACATGGTCAAATGGCCCTACAAGATGCAAAAATCAAAGCTACTGTAGAATTTCCTGTGCCTACAACAAAATGGAAAGTTTTGAGATTTCTAGATATGAATAATTTTTATTGGAAAAGTTCAGCAGTGTAGTTGCTTCTCTAATTGCATTGTTAAAATGAATATAAGATCCTAATGCACTCAAGAGTGTCAGGATGTATTTGAAAGTTTGAAAGCTGTACTAACTACAACACTTGTTCTAGCATTAGACAAAGCAACTTAAGTTGGATATTGATGTCAGTGAAGTTGTTGTTGGTACTGCATTACTTCTGTTGTAAGTCATAAAATATGGGTTAAGAAAATGAAACTGCCTTTTTCAAATCATGCCGGTTCTTTTTTTCTGCAGGAATGGAAGCATGAGGATGGATGATAGTTAAAAAAAAATTTGAGGGGAATATTGTGTTATTCTGGAAATAAGGCTATCTATGTATGTGTAAACGAATTAATTAAATTGGGGAAAGGTTAATGGAGACAGCTTGCCTGGGAGAACTGAGAAATGCCAGGAGTAGAAGTGTTAAATGCACTCATTTGTAATAAAGCTATGGTCAAGTAGATTTATAAGAAAATGAGTAGAGTTTAGAATTTTGCTTGAGGAGATAGAGAGGGATTTGGATTTTTTCAGCTGTTAAATTCAAAGGGGAGTAAGGCATTTAGCAAAGGTTTCATATGTAAATGAGGAAAAGTTATCACATTTTAATTGACCCAAACGGGGAGGCATTAGGGAACACATTAAAGACTTTTACACTTTGGAAAAGTCAAATTCATAGAGGTGCTGAGGACAATGGAATTAAAGGTGAAAGGGAAAAAGGATACTTGAGGAAAGATGTTGAGCTGAGTTGTGTTGGTTGTGTGAGGAAGATCTCTGTGGGGAAGACCTACCAGATGTCTGAGCTCCATACTGGGAGAAGCTGTGAAGTTCGAAACAGCCATCTAGTCAAGCCAGAAAAGTCTTGGGTTTCAGAAAGTAGTCTTGTTTCTGAGTTTTGTAGTTTTCCACAACAGAGTGGGAGTGAGTTTGAGAGGTCTGCGGTGCTACTGTGACTGTAAATTTGCCTTGGGTAATGTCATTGGACTCTTATAGTTAAGGGAGTGTTGTCTGGAAGATATTTATTTGTGAGTCTGACCAAATAGGTGTTTTGGGGTGGTGAATGTTTTGTAAGGTTATTTTTAATGTGTAACTGTAATTGTGTGTGTTTAAGTCTTTTCTTCTTGCTAATAAATCTTTTACTTATTTTTTTAAATCACAAACACGACACTGAAATCAGTAGATTTCTTCTCATTTTTGGAACATATCATAAAGGGTTATGGCTCGAAGACCAGGTTTCCCTCTGGGATTTGGTTTGCTCAGCAACTAAGGTCTGTTTTGATCATAACAGTTGAAAGGCACTGATCAGCAGGCCCAAGATCATTACAGGTGTGAATATGATCTTCTCCTCCAGGTGTGCCAATTCCTGGCCTCTCCCAGGGTGGTTAGACTCCCCACTTCCAGTGGTGGTCGATAAAACCCAGCCTTGCCACTTAATGTCCCTCAATAGAGTGTCCACCTCGACCAATTAAGTTAAATCAAACTATTTCACAAGCCCACTGCCTCAGTGACTTAAGGAATTGGTTAGTTGGGCAGGGAAGCGGTTAGCCGAGGTGGGATGGTGGGGGAGTCCCTAGGGAATTAGTCCAGGTCATTACAATAGTTACCGAGAAGTTAGAAGAAGTTTTAATTCTGCTAGCCTTTTCTATGTTAAAAGCAAAATACAGTGGATGCTGGAATCTGAAACAAAGACAGAAAATGCTGTAAAATCTCAGCAGGTCTGACGGCATCTGTGGAAAGAGAATAGAGCCAACATTTCGAGTCTGGATGGCCCTTCTTCAGAGCACTGATGAAGGGTCATCCCTTTTCAGTGGGAGTTCAGACTCGAATATCCCATACTCTGTGCAAATGCAGAGGTCACAATTGTGAATATAATTAAAAGCTTGGGGGCAGGGCCTATTCATGCCGGAGGCTGACAGTTCCAGTGGCCCTAAACATTTAGCCTCCCGATCGCTGGCGAGTTCAACCGCTGGCCAGCCCGGGACCCCCGCCGTGCTGCCCCCCCTACGGCCCGATCATGGCCCCCCATCCATTCGTGGGCCAGCCCTGACCTCTACCCGTCCCGGAGTGCCCCGATCTCCAGCCGCTCCTCCCCCCCCACCCACAGCAGTGACGATCCCCCAACCCACCCGGCAGACCTCCCCCCCCCCCCCCCCCACTGACCACCCCCCAGGCTGACTCCCCCAAGCTGACCACTGCCCCCAACCCACCCCAAGCGATCACCATGCAGAGTGGCAGTAAGATCCCCCACACTCATTGATCGCCTCTAAGCCCTGCCCCCCCCACCAGGCCCCACCCCTCGGCCCTACCCCTTGGCACTGCCCCATGCCCAGTGGGCAGTGCCCAGGTGCCCCCTGGGCATGGGCACTTTGCCCCTTGGGCAGTGCCAGGTGCCCAGGGACACCACCCACCAACCGCCTGACCCCCTGTGGAGCACCGATTGCCTCCGTCATTCCAGCTGAGTCATCCTGCTAGTTCCCTGAAAGTGGGGAGCTCGTCTGAATATCGCTGGAGTGAAATACTCCTGATGGGCTGGGAGATGCTAGCGGGCCCAAGGAGTTCAGTCCCGGGCCCGCTAACCACATTAAGAAGAGATGTAAAATATATCAAACTGACTTACCTGGTGTTTCTAGTGTGGTTCCGACGGTGCCGGATATCCAGTGATGGGAGGTGTACACACGTCGGGAACACATGCATGAATCCTGCGAATCAGCCAACACACGATTCTCCCAGCCTGCCGCGCTAAAACATTAGCGCGGCGGGATGGAAGAATCGCCTCCAAAGATTTTTCATCACTGCTCTCATGTACAGTGCAATTTGATCATTTAAGCCTCATTAACTACACAAATACACCGCCAAGGTGAAGACTTTATTTCTTTCTCCCTTACTCACACCCCACCTATCAACTTCTACTATCTCCTCTTCTAGTGCTATCCATCTTTCTCATTATCCACCTAAGATCTCTGACCTTATCTCATGGTTCCCACACTCCTGCTATGATAGTATAAACTCTCAAACTAAACTTCTAATTTGAAGATGTAGACAACTGAAATGGTTGTTCTTCGGGAGATGGTAGTGTTGGGTTGGATTCTTTTAAGAAAGTTTTGTTTGCCGCATGGTATCTCTGGGTGATCACAGTCAGCAAACAGGGCTCAAAGCTTAACAGGTGGGTTGGAGAAAAAAAGGAGGCAAGAGGGACCCCACTTAGCTCTTCTCCCGAAGTTGCTTTGTCTTCAGTTCTGCTTAGAAAACAAGTGCTTAAAACATAAAAAGCATTGGCTTATCCTGTGACCTATGTTCACCAACTGCCAGGGAGATTCAGAAAAGAGACGTTGTCCATGTATTCCATTGGTGACTTGATTAGTGCATTTCTGGAAGCTCAGTTAGCCACGTTCTCATTGCCTAAGCAATTAGTCGTAATGCCCTATCTGCAACAGTTGAATACCTCAGGTGATTGCCATAAATGCCTTAACGAGACAGGAGATCTGAGTTTTGCACACCCTTCTCAAGTCATTGGCCAGGATTTTATGGCTGTGTCCATAATGTGTTTCCGCTGATGGATGATAGAATCACAGGGCCCGATTTTACCATCACGTTGTGCCCATTTTTGGGCGCGAAAACTTGGTAAAGTCAGGCGTGAGGTGAGTAGCGCGATCCACGCCTGCCTCCACGCCAGTTCCCCCTTTACCAAGGCCCAAAAGTGGCCACAATTGGGACCACTATCGAACCAGGCACGACCGCCATTTAAATACTGTGCATGCATTTAAATTGACTTAATTGGCTGCACGCCCATCCTTACTGGCACTTCCCTCTTTACCACTGCGTTCCCCATCCAGATTCAGCGTGAAACAGATGTGCTCCACAAAAGTCCAATTCAGGCGCTCCAGTTAGTGAGGAGGTAAGTGCCAAGCATTTGACGGCTCTCTGCTTGAGATCAATAAGGGGGAAAGGGGGTCTGCTGCCACTCTGCCTGTGATCAGCGAGGGGGAAGGGGGGGATCCACTGCCACTCTGCCTGAGATCGGTGGGAGGAAAGGAGGGGAGGGGCCCGCGATCGGTCTGGGTGGCGAGAGTGTGAGGGGATAACGGGGTCAGTAATGTTGTGGGGGTGGGACAATGTCTTGGAGGACCAGGGGAGGCATTATCCGGCCCGGGAGCGATGTGGCATGGGAGCAGCATTCTATCATTTATTTTTCTGTGCATGGACAGTTGGAGGCACCAATCGGAGCCGTAGGATTTTGGGTGCGTTAAGCCCCTCCCATAGGCTTCTGCAGCGCGTTTCGGAATTGCTGATATTTTTTCCGGCAGAGTGTGTATGGGGGTGCCTGAGAACGGGCTAAAAGTCGGATCTGAAACACTCCCAGTTTCAAGTCCGCCCAGCACTTAGAATCAAAATGGTAAAATAGAATCCCTGCAGTGCAGAAGAAGGCCATTCAGCCCATCAAGCCTGCACCGACAACAATCCCACCTAGGCCCTATCCCCGTACCTCTACATATTTACCCTGCTAATCCCCCCCGACACTAAGGCGCAATTTATAATGGCCAATCAACCTAACCTGCACATCTTTGGAGTGGGAAAAAACCGGAGCACCCAGAGGAAATCCACACAGACAGGGAGAGTGTGTGCAAACTCCTCTCAGTCACCCAAGGCTTGAATTGAACCTGGGTTTGTGGTGCTGTGAGGCAGCAGTGCTAACCACTGTGCCGCCGTGCTGCCCCAATATTGTGGGCTATTTAAATTGCCAGTTATTTTAGTGGAACCGCTATATCTCGCCAGGTGGAAGGGCCATAAAATTCTGGCCATTGTTTATGATGGGTTTCACAAACAGACTGACTCCACTGCGACAGATTAGAATGTGGAACATATAGTAATGCAAATTGGGGTTAGCCACATTGGGCTTTGAGTTCATGTCACTTTAGTTTCTGTGCTTGTAAAACATCTGTTTTTAAAAGTTCAATTCAGATTTCCAATTGATGGATTAAAAGTATTATTTGGTATAAAGCACATAAAAACATAAGAACTAGGAGCAGAAGCAGGCCATCTGGCCCCTCGAGCCTGCTCCGCCATTCAATAAGATCATGGCTGATCTTTTTGTGGACTCAGCTTCACTTAGCCGCCCGCTCACCATAACCCTTAATTCTTTACTGTTCAAAACTTTATCTATCCTTGCCTTAAAAACATTCAATGAGGTAGCCTCAACTGCTTCACTGGCAGGGAATTCCACAGATTCACAATCCTTTGTGTGAAGAAGTTCCTCCTCAACTCAGTCCTAAATCTGCTCCCCCATATTTTGAGGTCATGCCCCCTAGTTCTAGTTTCACCTGCCAGTGGAAACAACTTCCCTGCTTCTATCTTATCTATTCCCTCCATAATCCTATGTGTTTCTATAAAACCTTCCCTCATTCTTCTGAATTCCAATGAGTATAGCCCCAGACTACTCAGTCTCTCCTCATAAACCAACCCCCTCAACTCCGGAATCAACCTAGTGAATCTCCTCTGCACCCCCTCCAGTGCCAGTATATCCTTTCTCAAGTAAGGAGACCAAAACTGTACACAGTACTCCAGGTGTGGCCTCACCAGCACCTTATACAGCTGCAACATAACCTCACTGTTTTTAAACTCCATCCCTCTAGCAATAAAGGACAAAATTCCATTTGCCTTCGTATTACCTGCTGCACCTGTAAACCAACTTTTTGTAATTCATGCACAAGGATACCCAAGTCTCTCTGTACAGCAGCATGCTGCAATTTTTTACCATTTAAATAATAGTCCATTTTGCTGTTATTTCTACCAAAATAGATGACCTCATATTTACCAACATTGTACTCCATCTGCCAGACCCTTGCCCATTCACTTAAACTATCTATATCCCTTTACAGACTTTCAGCATCTCTGCACACTTTTCTCTGCCACCCATCTTAGTGTCATCTGCGAATTTTGACACACTACACTTGGTCCCCAACTCCAAATCATCCATGTAAATCGTAAACAATTGCGGTCCCAACACCTGAGGCACACCACGAGTCACTGATCGCCAACCAGAAAAATACCCATTTACCCCCACTCTTTGCTTTCTGTTAGTTAACCAATCCTCTTTCCATGCTAATACATTATTCGTAACACTGTGCACCTTTATCTTATGCGGCACCTTGTCAAATGCCTTCTGGAAATCGAGATACACCACATCCACAGATTCCTCATTGTCCACTGTGCACCAAATTAGTCAAACATGACCTTCTCTTCATGAACCCATGCTGCGTCTTCCCAATGGGATAATTTCTATCCAGGTGTCTTGCTATTTTTTCCTTGATGATAGATTCAAGCATTTTCCCTTCGACTGAAGTTAAGCTAACCAGCCTATTTAAGTCACTCATTGAGCGCCCAGTTCAAGTCTTTACGTCACTCGTCGACGTGAATTAGGTCAACCTCATCATGCGAACCACAGCTTCGGGCCCATCATTGATCTTAAGTGAGGAACGTGAATATCGTGATCTTAGGTAGCTGCCACACCTGACAACACAAGCCCAAAAATTTTCGGTACCGATTGCACGAGTTCCACCATACGGGGGAAATTTAGAATTTCCCAGATCCAATTAAGCCAGATTAATGGAGGTCTAATTAGGGGACAATTTATAGTCGCCAATTAGCCTCAAATACACATTTTTGGAATGTGGGAGGAAACCGGAGCCCCCGGAGAAAACCCACGCAAACATGGGGAGAACGTGCAAACTCCCACAAACAAGCCGTAAATCTGTCCAGCAACAGTGCTACTCACTGAGCTGACGTGCTGCCCATCGTGCGGTCCAACAAGGTGGACTTAGGCCGTGTGCCGCTCACAACCATACCATTCCCGACTTTCGGGGTAGGGTAGACTCTCGACTCTGGTGTTACAGTCGTAGGGTTCCCTCGAACCATCTCCTGATCCTCCTCATCCAGATTGTAGTAGTGACAATGTGACGGGACACCAGCGTCCATTCATCACTATACTCTGGGTACGGTATTGTTACTTACCTCAAGACCGATCGTGGAGGTCTGAGGTCACGGTATTTACTTCTGCGGCCACGTAGGCATGTTGTACATCCTTTCGGTGGTTGAATGCACAGCACCAACTACCCCCGTTACAAGTATTTAACTTGACAAAACCCAATTTCTTTCGAAGTATTAACCGGGTATTACAGGCCCAGAAGTGTGTTTGGCAATTCTCGGCCAGTCGTATTTCCAAATGCATACTTCAACTGCCAGATTGAGGCTGCAAACCCTGCGGGACCATCAGTTAGGCTATTACCCGTCTTTTGTCTACCTCCTTTTTTAAACAGTGGCATCACATTTGCTGTTTCCAATCTGTGGGAACCACCCCAGACTCCAGCGAATTTTCGTAAATTACCACTAGTGCTTTTGCTTTTTCTCCCGCCATCTCTCTTAGTACCCTGGGATGCATTCCATCAGGGCCAGGGGACTCGTCTACCTTTAGCCCCATTAACTTGCCCAACACTACCTCTTTCGTGATAATGATAGTTTCTCGGTCCTCACCTGCCATAGCCTTCCTGTCATCAATTATTGGCATGTTATTTGTGTCTTCCACTGTGAAGACTGACACAAAATAGCTGTTCAATGCCTCAGCCATTTCCTCATTTCCAGTTATTACCTCCCCCTTCTCATCCTCTAAAGGACCAATGTTTACTTTAGCCACTCTTTTTCGTTTTATATATTTGTAGAAACGTTTACTATCTGCTTTTATATTCTGAGCTAGTTTACTCTCATAATCCATCTTACTTTTCTTTATAGCTTTTTTTTGTGGCTTTTTGTTGACCTTTAAAGATTTCCCAGTCCTCTAGTTTCCCACTTATCTTTGCCACTTTGTATGCATTTTCTTTCAATTTGATACCTTCCTTTATTTTCTTAGATATCCATGGCTGATTATCTCTTTTTCTACAGTCCTTCCTTATCACTGGTATATACCTTTGCTGAGCACTGTAAAAAAATCGCTTTGAAAGTCCTCCACTGTTCCTCAATTGTCCCACCATAAAGTCTTTGCTCCCAGTCTACCTTAGCCAACTCCTCCCTCATCCCTTTGTAGTCTCCTTTGTTGAAGCACAAGACACTGGGATTGGATTTTACCTTCTCACGCTCCATCTGTGTTTTAAATTCAACTATACTGTGATCACTTCTTCTGAGAGGATCCCTAACTGTAAGATCATTAATTATTCCTCATTCATTACACAGGACCAGATCTAAGATAGCTTGTTCCCTTGTAGGTTGCATTACATACTGTTAAAGGAAGCTATTGCGGATACATTCTATGAATTCCTCCTCAAGGCTGCCTTGACCGACCGGGTTTGACCAATTGACATGTCGATTAAAATCCCCCAGGATAATTGCTGTACCAGTTTTACATGCATCAGTTATTTCATAGAAATCATAGAATCATAGAAACCCTGCAGTGCAGAAGGAGGCCATTCGGCCCATCGAGTCTGCACCGACCACAATCCCACCCAGGCCCTACCCCCACATATTTTACCCACTAATCCCTCTAACCTACGCATCCCAGGACTCTAAGGGGCAATTTTTTTTTAACCTGGCCAATCAACCTAACCCGCACATCTTTGGACTGTGGGAGGAAACCGGAGCACCCGGAGGAAACCCACGCAGACACGAGGAGAATGTGCAAACTCCACACTGACAGTGACTCGAGCCGGGAATCGAACCCGGGACCTTGGAGCTGTGAAGCAGCAGTGCTAACCACTGTGCTACCGTTTCTTTGTTTATTTCTCGCCCCAGCGTGTTGTTATTATTTGGTGGCCTATAGACTACGCCTATCAGTGACTTTTTCTCCTTACTATTTCTAATTTCCACCCAAATGGATTCAACCTTTTTTTCCATCGAACCTATATCATCTCTCACATCATCATGACGCTACAGTTGTTCACTTCTTCTGCCACACCCATCCAGGTGGTCTTGGTTTGGCGGGTGGTCCTTCTTATGCCATCTTCTGCTGATGGCCCGGAGGGGAATTTGCAGATAGGCATCATTGAACCATGCAACTGGTGTGGTTCAGCGGCAAAACATTTCTTCAAATAGCGTGGCAGTGGAGCACCCCGGCAGGGATGCACTGCCACCGCACTAAACCCACCAAATAAACTCCTCAACCGCACTAACCCCACCAAATAAACCCCTCACCACAGCACTAAACCCACCAAATAAACCCCTCACCACAGCACTAAACCCACCAAATAAACCCCTCACAACCACACTAACCCCACCAAATAAACCCCTCACAACCACACTAACCCCACCAAATAAACCCCTCACAACCACACTAATCCCACCAAATAAACCCCTCACCACCGCACTAAACCCACCAAATAAACCCCTCACCACAGCACTACACCCACCAAATAAACCCCTCACCACAGCACTACACCCACCAAATAAACCCCTCACAACCACACTAACCCCACCAAATAAACCCCTCACCACCGCACTAAACCCACCAAATAAACCCCTCACCACAGCACTACACCCACCAAATAAACCCCTCACCATAGCACTAAACCCACCAAATAAACCCCTCACAACCACACTAACCCCACCAAATAAACCCCTCACCACCGCACTAAACCCACCAAATAAACCCCTCACCACAGCACTAACCCCACCAAATAAACCCCTCACAACCGCACTAAGCCCACCAAATAAACCCCTCACCACAGCACTAAACCCACCAAATAAACCCCTCACAACCGCACTAAACCTATCAAATAAACCCCTCACCACCACACTAAAACCCACCAAATAAACCCCTCACCACAGCACTAAAACCCACCAAATAAACCCCTCACCACCGCACTAAACCCATCAAATAAACCCCTCACCACAGCACTAAAACCCACCAAATAAACCCCTCACCAACGCACTAAACCCATCAAATAAACCCCTCATAACTGCACTAAACGCACCAAATAAACCCTTCGCCACCACACTAAAACCCATCAAATAAACCCCTCAACACAGCACTAAAACTACCAAATGAACATATCGCCTCAGCACTAAAGCTCCCAAAATTAATTGATCGCCACAATAAAATATCCCCCAAAGTAAAGTAATGACCCCTCACTATGACACCAGATACCAAAATAGCCCCGACTCAGTGCTGAATTCCAGGAAGGTAAACATGCAGCCTCTGGTAAATTCACCTCTCCCAGCCAGGACAGCAGCTCCATGGGCTGCTGGAGTGGTCAAAGGAAGTTCCCTGCCCAACCTGGCTCTAAGAACTACTCCCAGGCCCAATCCAATTCTCCCCTTCCCATGGCTTCCAGCCAGCCCTGCACTCAGGCCCCACACCATGCCAGGCCTCATACCACCCTCAGCTCTCCCCAAGAAAAACCCCACTTTAAAATGGCCACTACCAACCCCACCTGATGGCCTGGAGGAATAAGGGTGCAGTGATCCCTGAGCTACTGTGAGTGATCGGACAGTCCATTAATCTCCGGCAAGTTACTAAGCCATCTACTATTGTTCTTCGGGATTCAAATCCCAGCACAGCAGATGGCAAAATTTGAATTCAAATTTTAAAATCTGGACTTAAAAGTCTAGTGATGAAACTGTTACCCATTGTCAGAAAAACCTATCTGGTTCACTAATGTCCTGTAGAGAAGGAAATCTGCTGTCCTTACTTGGCCTGGCCTACACGTGGTTCCATAGAAATCATAGAAACCCTACAGTACAGAAAGAGGCCATTCGGCCCATCGAGTCTGCACCGACCACAATCCCACCCAGGCCCTACTCCCATATCCCTACATATTTACCCAACTAATCCCTCTAACCTATGCATCTCAGGACACTCAGGGCAATTTTTAGCATGGCCAATCAACCTAACCCACACATCTTTGGACTGTGGGAGGAAACCGGAGCACCCGGAGGAAACCCACGCAGACACGAGGAGAATGTGCAAACTCCACACAGACAGTGACCCAAGCCGGGAATCGAACCCAGGTCCCTGGAGTTGTGAAGCAGCAGTGCTAACCACTGTGCTACCGTGCCGCCCAGACCCACAGCAATGTGGTTGACTCTTAACTGACCTCTGAAATGGCCGAGCAAGCCACTCCGTTTAAGGGCAATTTGGGATGGGCAACAAACACTGGCTTTGCCACCGACACCCACAAATCTTGGCATTTTCTTCAGCCCTACAAGTCTCCAATACTTCTGCATCCTCCCAATTCTGGCATGCCCTACCATATCAAAGGCACTAAATAAATGCACATTGCTGTTGTCATTGTTATATACAATGGTATTCAATAGCTCAAGCTGGACTGGAAGCAGAGTTAATTGCAGCAACCTTTCCCCTGTGATGCTGCTACCTTCCCACCATCCCCCAACATTAACTTGCCCATTTGAGCCAAAGCAACACCCACAAGAAGGCAGTGAGGTCCTTCAACTATCAAGGCTGAGACCTAACTCAAAGTTTAGTAAGAGGGCTAAGGGGAGAAAAGTGATAACTTCCCCATTGAGACAAATCTGCCAGGAGCTGGATTGTAGATCAAGTAAAGTTTTTATTTTAGTTTTTAGATTTTCTTATGAAACCAGCCAGAGCAGAAGCGTTTCTACGTTCTTGCAAGGAAACCTTGGCCTGCTCCCCCCTCCCCTAGATGTATTAACTGCTCTCCATTTATTTGTCTGGAGGAGATCATCCCTGACTATGGCTTTCCTGCTGCATGAATTAGCACTTCCACTCAGCAGAGAGCTGACAGAACTGTCTTGACTTGTGTCAAAGACAAGGAAATTTAAAGTCAGACCCCATTAATTTTCATATCCAGGACTGATTGAGCAAAAAATTCCATCCAACTAGAAAAGACTGGTGTCTTCAGTTTTAACCACAATCTGTGTTCCTGAGCCATTTATTTCATCCCTGTCCCTAACAAGTGCCTAAGGCTGAATCAGACAATTCGCATCCTTGGTGCCATATTGACCCAGACATGAGCTTCTGACCATGTTATTTGTGTCATCACCAAGACCTATTTCCACCTTCCTTACATTGCCAGGCTCCACCCCTGTCTCTGCTCATTTGCTGCTGAAACTCTCATCCATGTACTTGCTACCTCTAGACTTGGCTATTTCAACACACATCTGGCAGGCTACTACATCCTACACGACATATGGTCATTCAAAGGCTGTGCTTTACCTCACACCAAATCCCATTCACCAATCAACCTCCATACTAGGAGACCCTACTTTGGCTCCCTTTAAGCAGTACCTCAACTTTAAATATCTTCATTTTTCAAATCCTTCCAAGACCTCATCCTGCCTTATTTCTGTAATCTCTTCCCAGTCTTAAAACAGTCTGAGGCATCGCCAGTTCTCCATCTCTAGTCTGTTGAGCATCCCCGATTTCAACAACTCCACCACTAGTGGTTGTGCCTTCAGCTGCCTTGGCCCAAAATTCTGAAATTCCCTACCTCTGCATCTCTTCTTCCTTTAAACTGCGCCTTAAAGTCTACCTCCTTGACCAACTTTTGGTCATCTGCCCTCATATTTGCTCATGTTATAAGCTCGGGGTCAAACTTTATTTGATAATGCTCCTTGAATTGCCTTGAGACCATTTATTACATTCAAGATGCTATACGATTGCGAGTTGCTGTTGTTTCCTTGTATGATACCCACATCAAGCTCCTCAGTCAGTCATCCTGATACCACCACAACTGTGCTTAGAACCGGGGTGTCTGGCTCCGAACTGAAATAGATTAGTGATTGCACATGAGTAGTAAATTAGTTGTGTTTTGGCTGTAAGTTGATGGTATTGTACTGATATACAATGCATCAGCTACTGAATATTCAAGAGTCTGTTCATAGAACGATGCAGTGCAGAAGGAAGTCATTCGGCCCATCAAGTCTCTGAAAGGGCGTCCCACCCCGCCTTATCCCCTAACCCCGTGCATTGACCATGACTAACCCACCTAACCTGCACACCTTTGGACTGTGGGAGGAAACTGGAGTATCTGGAGGAAATCCACACAGACACAGGGGGAATGTGCAGACTCCACACAGGCAGTCACCCAAGGCCAGAACTGAACCTGGGTCCCTGACACTGTGAGGGAGCAGTGCTACCCACTGTGCCACCGTGCCTCCCTTATCTGCTATCAAAAACCTTTATTGGAAATTAAATTTGTAAAGTCATCTGGACAACTACAGATTAATAAATAGCTGGTTTGCTTTTTAGCATTTTACTTAGACACTGTGCTTCCATTTTCTTTTGTAAATATATCACACACACTGCGCATTTCCTCACTAGGTAAAGCCACTGAATCATTCAGAACAATGCCTGTTTGGTTCTGCAGCTTTAATGCTCAAATCACTTTTGTCCTTCCTCCTCCTGGCAATGACCACTTCTGGAAGAAAGCCATGAAAAATTTATTGCACTAAGAATGCAAATTGCAACCATTGCGAATCTTTAATCCGTGGGCGTTCTCCTCAATAGACATTGTCAGCAGAGTATTCCAGTAGAATTTGCTCTGCTTCACACACTATAACAGTTTCATTTTAATCTCTTTCATAGTGTAAGGCCTTATTATTACCATTCCTGTTTAACAAACTGTGTGCTAAAAGAATGTGACTGTGCTTGCATGGACTATAGTGTTGAGGAAATCACATTACGCTCATTGAATATTCATACTCTGTGAAATTAAACCAGTTATTCAGTGACAACAGATTCAGGGAAAAGCATAGATAAACCTGAATGTATTTTTTTGAAGAGGTGTCACAACATATGAAATATATCAATGTATCTTTTGTAAATCAGCTCTCTCTTTATCCCAATTTTATTGCTGGATTTTCATCTGATACGTGCTTTCCAAGCTCTCAACCAGAGTTTTATAAAGAATGTAATGATCTGATTTAAGTTGCAATGACCAGTATAGTAATGTGCTTAAGCAAACTATTTGCATTGTGCCTTTAATCCAATTCAATGTCCCGAGGTGCTTCACCATAGTAAAATCAGACAAAAGTTCACACCAAAGGTGGGATTTTCTGGCTGAGCTCTTGCCAAGACCGCAAAATCCCACCCGTGGTCAACAGACCTTTGCATGGTCCTGTCCCGCCCGCTACAATTTCCGTGGTGGGCAGGTTGGCAAAATTCTGCCCCAAAAGTAGAGAACTTTAAGACTAAAATATAGGCCAGAGATATAGGTTTAAGGAACATCATAAAGAAGGCCAGGAACATAGAATTCTCGCTGGATAACAGGTCTGGAGGATGTTACAGAGATGCAAGGAGACTGAGGCTATTGAGGGTTTTGAGCATATGGGTGAGCCATCAAGTTTCTACAAGAACTATTTCTTCACTGTATATTTTTTGCTATTTTATGAATGTTACATCAAAATTCTACCTGGCAAAATGTTCTTGGGTTTGCTATTTTGCAATTTTCCACAATATTTCTCACGAAAGTTGTGTAAGATTAGCTTTGTCATATTTTTATATATGTCAGCTACCCACTCACAGTTTGTGAGGGATTCAGTAAAATCTACAATGGGGGCATAACCAACATAAATTCATGCACAGCTGCTACTTAAAAGATGCACACCTGCAAGCTAGCAATCAATGCTAATGGGAATCATGTAAGAATCAGTCCTCATTTAATTACATGCAATCCACGTTAAATATATCCCTGAGCCAAGTACGCTTACTCTGGAATCATGATTTTTTGTTCATATTATTTTTCAGAAAGCACTACAAATATTCTAGCAAGGACAGCTTAACCGGAGAATATGTTCAGACTCTGAGTCACCAGCTCAGCCCAATAAAGATCATTTGAATGAACAGGCAGTATTGTGGGCTAAGGAACATGACCTAGAGAAATCACCTTCACTCATCAGTTATATGCATGATTAAAAATAATGAGCGAGGTTTTCACGGAAATTGGCAAAGGTCGATGTCGGGTGGAAAAGGCGCCGTTCAAGCCGCCAACAGCAATGGCGGCTTCCTCCACCGTATAGCCCCAGACTTTGAAGAAAAAACTTAAAGGGGCAGGTCCCATGACGTGCCACTGACGGGGTGGCCAGCTCTGCCAGCAACTTAGTAAATCAAGGATCGGGGTTCCATGCTTAAAGGCTGCCCAGCACAAAGGGATTCACCCTGGAAACCTACATCCCCCCCCCTTCCCCCCCCCAGACCCCCGCACCTCTCCCTGGGCACTACTCCCTGGCACTACCTAGACACTACCCTCATCATTATCTGGACATGACTCTCTCCCCCACCGAGTGCTGCACTCACCTGAGCTCCCCGGGGAGGTTGTTCGCCAGGTGCACACCTTGGACGACCTGTCAGGTTTCACGCCGTTCTGCCGTCATGCTGATGAGGTTGGATTTTCTGACGTGAGAAATGTTTCAGATGTAAGTGCCTGATAGTGACATGCGAATGAATTCAAATGATATTCCCGATGTTAAATGTTAAGAAACGTGCCCTGTCACTTTCGGTGAGGGGGCCTATCACATCACATGTTTACATCGAGGTAAAGTGCGATTTGGCTGTTCTCATGATATTTTCCACTCCTGTTGCCAAACCCACCTGAAGCGAACGGGAGCCGAAAATCCCGGCCAATGACTGCCTTAGTTTGGTGCTGAATGCTTGATTATACTGAATACACATGTGATGATATTTGTTCTGCTTTTCGTAAGAGGGAGAACAGTAGAGATAACCTTCAACAGTTTCCCTCTGGTCAGGTCATCAAGTCTCTGACTTACAACAGGCACTCAAAAAATATTTGGAAAAATAAATTAAATGGCATCCTGAAACCTCGACAGATATTTTTGGACTGCGGTGATAGTGCCAGAATACATCAATCTAAAGCATCTAGATTCGTGTTGTACATTGTTTTCCTCACCCTATCTCTGCTTTGAAGCTAAAGTTTTCATTAAAAGACTCTGATCCTCATGCAAACATGTTTGGCATATCCTTTTTCATTTCTTTACCAGGGTGCTATACAGTGACATAAATTGTGTTAATATGCATCCTTCCAATCACTTGCATATCATGTCCTGCTTGTAACCATTAGGTCTTTGCTGGCTCTTATCCTTCTTGAGCAATGTTTGACAGAACACATTTTCATGAAAACATTGCAATTTGAATATGGGAAATTGCCCCTGTCAATCTGGATCTGCAATGTAATGTTAGCTCCTGACAGCGTGCTGCATCATTTAAAGCAGTTTTCACAACAAAAATACTGCAGATATATGCAGAGTAAACAGATCTCCTCAATTTATGTCACTGGGTTTTTAAACTGTCTTGTATGTTTTACATGGATTTGGCTGCATTCAAATCATGTTTTTCTTCATTCTTTCATGGGATGTGAGTGGCAAGGCTCTAGCATTTGTTGCTCTTCCCTAATTGCCCTTGAGAAGGAGGTGGTGAGCTGCCTTCTTGAACCGCCGCAGTCGATGTGGTGTAGGTACATCCATAGTGCTGACAAGAGGAAGTTCCAGGATTTTGACCCAGTGGCAGTGAAGGAATGGCGATATTGTTCCAAGTCAGGATGGCGAGTGAGTTGGAGGTAAATTTGCAGGTGGTGGTGTTCCCATTCATTGACTGCCTTTGTCCTTCTCAGTGTTATGGAGGGTGCTGTCAAAGAAACCCTAGTGAATTGCTGCAGTGCATTGTGTAGATGATATGCACTGTTACTTTCTGTGCCTCAGTGGTAGAGGGAATAATGATTTAAGATGGTGAACAGGGTGCTTTGTCCAGGATGGTGTTGATCTTTTTGAGTGTTGTTGGAGCTGCAGTCATCCAGGCAGGTGGAGAGTATTTCATCACACTCTTGACTTGTCCTCTCTCAATAGTGACTTTGGGGAATCAGGAGATGTGTTACCGCAGAATTCCCAACCTCTGATCTTCGCTTGTATATGTGGCTTCATCAGTTACGATTCTGATCAGTGGCAACTGCCAGAATGTTTATGGTGGGAGATTCAGTGATGATAATATATTGAATATCAAGGGGTTTAAATAAAATAAGTATTAAATTCAGTGGTTTTAAAAACAAAGGCTGGAATTTTGAAAGGATGGCAGGTTTGGGACCTCAGATGGGCAGACTTTGAAAGTCAAGGCCCCAAACATCATGCTGGCATCCAACACCATCCCAGTTCCCAATTTTCAATGGCCGGTGATGAGGAGAGAATGAGGATGGCCTTATTTAATCAATGGCCCCTTAGGATCTTTAAGGAACTTGCACAGAGCAAAATTATGATTCCAAAATTTTTCTTGGTGAATCTGAATAGCGTTGCGTACATCACTGCGCAGATATTGGGTCCACAATGAGGCCTGAATTAAGTTCTTTTGGAGATGATTTGGAGAGGAATCTGTGGTGCCAACTAGCACTGGCATGAACACTGGCCCTTACCTTGTAGTACAGTGCTGCTTTCAGCCTTGCTTGACCCCTGACGTTCTGAGGAGCTTCCTGCTCATATTGGCAAGGTGGTGGAAGACCCCAACATGGGTGCCACTGGCTGTAGGCAAGTAACATCAGGCCCTTGGCTATGCTCAGTGCCTCTAATTGGGCGCCAAACCTGGTTCCTGGCTTATTTAACTTTGGGGATCGTGTAGCAAATGCGATGCAGCTCAGACATGGGGGATGGGGCCTGGCATTTATCTGGGTGTTGGATTGGCATTATAAATCCAGCCAAGTATCTGAAAAATATGGTGATTCATTTGAACAGTGCTGCTGTTTTGTTTGGATATTGTCATATGACCAGTAAGTTCTAATGATGTGACTCAGCCGCTATTAAGCCTGATTGTAACCAAACTAGAAAGAAACAGATCAGTTTGTGCAAGTTGCAAGAAGTTTGGTGGGATTTTGCTGCTGAAGTCAACCACATGCCCATCCTTGACCTGTTGCAATGTTCCAGTGAAGGCCACCGCAAACTGGAGGAACAACATCTAATCTTCTGATGAGTCATGTTGGAGCCTTCTGGGTGCAACACGGAGTTCAACAATTTCAGACTGTCTCCTCTGCTTTGACCCCTTTTTTGTCCCAAGGCAAACCTCCCCTCCCCCCACAGGCCCATCTGTCACTTGTCCTTTAGTTTTATTTTCACTGAGCATTGATTTTTGTTCTTCTACTAACACGTTCTGCTATCTTACCTTTATGACACTATCAGCACCTTCTTTAGTCTTTAATGCTACCATTAACACTACATTTGTTTTGTGTCCATAACCCCATCTTTGTCAACTCTCCTTAGCTCCCACCCTATCTCTGACCTTCTGCACCATATTCTCCATCCCTACTCCCTCCCCCATCCCTGACTATATAATCCATCACATTTCTATCCTTCTTGAGCTCTGAAGAATAGTCATATGGATTTGAAATGCAGGGTGGGATTTTACAGCCTTGCTCATCCCGAAACCGTAAAATCTCACCTGGGCTCAATGGACCTTCCCATTGTCCGCCCCTCACCTGCTCTGATTCCCATGATGGGTGGGACAGTAAAATTCCGTCACTATCTCTGTTTCTGTCTCCACAAGTGCTCACTCACCTGATGAAGGAGCTTGAGATTCCGAAAGCTAGTGCTGTCAAATAAACCTTTTGGACTTTAACCTGGTGTTGTGAGACTTCTTACTCCACAAATGCTGCCAGACCTGCTGAGTTTATCCAGCATTTTCTGTTTTTATATTGAGAGAATAATTTGCACAGCACATGGTATATGGAGCTTCATAAAAAGAGTTGAGTACAAAAGCTGGGAAGTTATACTAAACCTTTCTAAAGCTCTGGTTGGACAAATGCACCCAGTTATGGTATGAAGGTCCTTGAGAGATTGATTTGATTTGATTTATTATTGTCACATGTATTAGTATATGATGAAAAGTATTGTTTCTTGCGAGCTATACAGACAAAGCAAACTGTACACAGAGAAGGAAAGGAGAGAGTGCAGAATGTAGTGTTACAGTCATAGCTCAGATGTAGAGAAAGATCAACTTAATACAAGGTAGGTCCATTCAAAAGTCTGATGGCAACAGGGAAGAAGCTGTTCTTGAATTGGTTAGTACGTGTCCTCAGACTTTTGTTCTTTTTCCCAGAGGGAGAAAGTAGAAGAGAGTATGTCCGAGATGCGTGGGGTCCTTAATTATGCTGACTGCTTTACCGAGGCAGCGGGAAATGTAGACGGAGTCAATGGGTGGGAGGCTGGTTTGAGTGATGACCCTTTGCAGTTTCTTGCGGTCTTGGACAGAGCAAGAGCCATACCAAGCTATGATACAAACAGAAAGAATGCTTTCTATGGTGCATCTGTAAAAGTTGGTGAGAGTTGTAGTGGACATGCAAAATTTCCTTGGTCTTCTGAGAAAGTAGACATTGGTGGGCTTTCTTAACTATAGTGTCAGTTTGGAGGGACCAGGACAGTTTTATGGTGAGCTGGACACCTAAAAATTTGAAGCTCGCAACCATTTCTACTTCGTCCCCATTGGTGTAGAAAGGGGCATGTCCTCCACTAAGCTTCCTGAAGTCGATGACTATCTCCATTTTGTTTGACATTGAGAGAGGGATTATTGTCGTCGCACCAGTTCACCAGATTCTCTATCACATTCCTGTACTCCGTTTTGTCATTGTTTGAGATCCGACCCACTATGGTGGTGTCATCAGCAAACTTGAAAATCGAGCTGGAGGGGAATTTGGCCACACAGTCATAGGTGTTCAAGGAGAGTGCTGAGAATATTTACCGGACTTTCAAGGGGATGTAGCATTACTGGCTAGGCCAGCATTTATTGCCCATCCCAGCCCTTGAACTGAGTGCTCGGCTATTTCAGATGACAGTTAAGAGTCAACCACATTGCTGTGGATTTAGAGTCACATGTAGGCCAGACCGGGTAAGGACAGCAGATTTCCTTTCCTTAAGGACACTAGTGAACCAGATGGCGATGGTCTCATGGGCATCATTAGAGTTTCAAATCCAGATTTTCTTTCATTGAATTCAAATTTCACCATCTGCTGTGGTGGGATTCAAACCCGGGTCCCCAGAGCATTACTCTGGGTCTCTTGACTGCTAGTCCAGTGACAATACCACTATACCACCATCTCTCCTGAATGCATGGGAAGATGTGGAGAAGAGCTCTTTTTATGTAGCAAATGGTATTGACCTGGAACTTGCTGCCTAAAACAGTGCTGGAAGCAGTGACAATCAATATTCCAAGAGGAAATTGGCTGGGGATTTGAGGGAACAGGGGATGGATGGGACTGACTGGATTGCTCCACAGAGAGATGGCATGTACTCAATGGTTAAATTGCCTTTTTTTGTGCCATAATGGAGCTACACTCTATGGGCGGATTTCCGGCCTCACTCGTCCCAAAACTGCAAAATCCCATTCAAGATCAACGGACCTTTCCATGGCCCGCCCCTCACCCACTCCGATTCCCTTGGTGGGCGGGATGGTAAAATTTGCCCCATGACTCTATTACCCTTTGACTACAACATCCAAAGTCAGTACAAATTCGTATCCTCTCCACTTTCTGTTTTATACTAATTCTTAAGCAAGACAATAACTTGTCTTCAATTCCATGAGTTTTAGTTTTAGTTTTTGCTAAGAGTCTCTTACATGTAACCTTAAAGTCAGAATCAGAGAATAATACAGCACAGAGAAGGCTATTCAACCCATCAAGTATGCGTTGGCTCTTTCAAAGAAAACTCCAGTTAATCTCACTCACTTGTTCTTTCCCCATATGGCTGTAACTTTTCCTATCTCGAGTATTTTGCAAATTCACTCTTGAAAGCAGTTATTGAACCTTTTCCACCATCTTGTAAGGCAGCAAAATCCAAATCCTAAACACCCATGAAAACTTTTCTCCAAGGTACCTCAGTTCTTTCACCAATAACCTTAAGCATGTGCCCATTAGTGCTTCTATCTGTAGGTGCTGAGAATGTGTCAGTCTTTAGTACCATTATTTTAAAATTCTGTTCTATTGCTTATACTTACATTTAGTGAGTGCCAGCCTGTGAGTGAGTATTTATTTCCCTGATATTTTAGGTATATTATCATTTTCCTCTGCCATCTAAACTGACAATGAATGTCTGCCATTTTCTATTCTATTAATCTGCATATGTTTTTATAGGGTGAACACTACCCTTGACTATCACATGTCTTCTAACATAATTGTAGGAACACTTTTGTGTCAATTTTGATATTCTTCTCAAATTTCTTTTCATGTCCTATTGTTGCAAACTGTTAGTATCTTTTTTTCCCTTTGCTGTTCTTTAAATCTCTCCCCCCCGTCTATACTATCTTCACACTTTTATATACTCTTCCTTTAGTTTTCGGAAGTCTCCCCCACCTTTGTCAATCATGTCTGCTTTATACAGTGATCAGAGCAGCTTGTCTTTGAGGGCTACTTATTATCCCATATCAACCTAAATTATTTTGTTGAACATCTCCCACCATTCATCTGCAGTTGCCCCTTGAGCAGTTTTGACCAGTTTGTTGGCATTAGTCTTTTCCTCATCATTTTCAATGTAGCCTTACTGAAATTTAGAACTTAAGAATGGTATTGTGTTTCTTCTTTTCAAATCTGGCATTTAATTTTATCACATTATGATCATTGTTCGATAAATACAAAGAACAAAGAAGAACAAAAAAAATTACAGCACAGGAACAGGCCCTTCGGCCCTCCAAGCCTGCACCAACTATGCTGCCCGACTGAACTAAAACCCTCTACCCTCCTGGGGACCATATCCCTCCATTCCCATCCTATTCATGTTTTTGTCCAGACACCCCTTAAAACTCACTATCGTATCTGCTTCCACTACCCTCCCCGGCAGTGAGTTCCAGGCACCCACCGCCCTCTGTAAAAAATTTGCCTTGTACATCTCCTTTAAATCTTCCCCGCATGCACCTTAAACCTTTGCCCCCTAGTAATTGGCTCTTCCACCCTGTGAAGAAGCTTCTGACTATCCACTCTGTCCATGCCCCTCATAATCTTGTAGACTTCTATCAGGTCGCCCCTCAACCTCCATCGTTCCAGTGAGAACAAACCAAGTTTCTCCAACCTCTCCTCATAGCTAATGCCCTCCATCCCAGGCAACATCCTGGTAAATCTTTTCTGTACCCTCTCCAAATCCTCCACATCCTTCTGGTAGTGTGGCAACCAGAATTGAACACTATATTCCAAGTGCAGCCTAACTAAGGTTCTATAAAGCTGCAACATGACTTGCCAATTTTTAAACTCAATGCCCTAGCTGATGAAGGCAAGCATGCCGTATGCCTTCTTGACTACCTTCTCCACCTGCGTTGCCACTTTCAATGACCTGTGCAACTGTACACCCAGATCCCTCTCTCACTGTTAGAATATTAGCTAAATCCAACTCATTGTTAGTACAGCCTGTACAATTGTGGGTTCTAAAGCACATTGCTCCGGGAAACAAGCTTTAATGGAGTTAAGGGTTTTGTTACCTTCCTGAATTGATCTATTCCATCCTTCCCAATCTGTATGGAAACTAAAGTCTCCCATTAAAACAGCTCTGTTTTTGCAGGAACTTCTCTAATCTTTGCATTCTGTCACTGCATTGCTGCTATCAGGAGGCCTAATGACAACCAGGTTCAAGGTGGTGGTGCACCATCACCTTCTCAGTGACAATTAGAAATGAGCGATAAATATGTTGGCCTAGCCATCAATGCCTATATCCTGTGAAAGGATAAACAAAAACCCCCATTAGAATTTTAATTTTTCTCTTGCTCCTGAATTCTAACCATAGAATCACTGCTGATTGCTTTTGCCTACTAATATCTCCTCCTACTAATGTTATAGCACGTTCACTAAATAAGGCTTCCTGCCCTCCCCTTCGAGTTTCCCTCTTACAGTAACTTTTCACAGTAGCTTTCACAGTATTTTCACAATAACTCCATTGCAGTGTTTGCAAGCCTATTTGTGACACTAATGAATAAACTTATCCTTTCTATGGCCTTATAAACTGGAATATTTAATTCTCAATCATGTCCAACCTGTGGTGGTAATGGCCACCATGTCTTTTATCATATATGTGACAAATAGGAACTAAGTAGGCCATCCCAAGTCTGCCCCACAATTCTTTAAGATCATGATCTACATACACCATGTCTACCTTCCCGTCCTATCCTCATATTCTTGGATTTGCTAAAAACCTATCAACTTTAACCTTGAATATACTTAAAATCTCCTTGGCCCTCAAAGGTAAAGAATTCTAAGGAATCACAAGTCTATTAGTGAAGGAATTTCTCCTCACCTCAGTCTAAAATAGCTGCCCCCCTACTCCCCACCATCTTGAGTCTATTACCACTAGTTGTAGAATCTCGAACCAAGCAAAATAATCTTAGCATGTACTCTGTCAACTACAACTGTACAGGGCATTTGTGAGACTGCACCAGTTTTGGTCTCTTTACTTAAGGAAGAATAAGTTTGCATTGGAAGCAGTTCAGAGAAGATTCACCAGTCTGATTCCTGGGATGAAGTTGTGGTCTTATGAGGAAAGGTTGAGCAGGTTGGGTATATTGGAGTTTAGAAGAATAAGAGGCGACTTTATTGAAACATGTAACATTCAGAGGGGGCTTAAAGGGGAGATGCTGAGAGGATTTGTTGAATTTTCATGGAGACTGCATGGAAGTAATAAAATGACAGATGTGATTGGCATCCAGAAGTCCCATCCCATTCTCAAATTTTCTAATTTTTGCACTTGTGTGAAGTGAATCAGCCGGACTAATAAATCACATGACAAAGACCAAGAGATTGTGATTTTTACTCCCAAAATGTCCTCAACTCATAGTGTGTGTTGCATGACTTAGTTTTGGTGACATGAACAGCTCTGAAGATGTGCATTAAATGTTTATAAACTTTACGTAGAGCTGTGTCCAGTAGCAGCTTAAAAGCACTACCTGTCTCTGATATTGAGGCTGCTGTCAGGGAAGTGGGAGCAAAGTGACTGGAAAAGAGAAAGGGCACATCTGTCTGGGAGCATCTTCATCATTCCTTGCAATGCCAGCCAAGTGGGCAACATTACAGACTGCCAGTCTTGCTGGATGAGGAATGTATTGTCCAGAAAGGAATGGAAGGCTGAAGAAATGGGGCAACACCTTCCTACATATGGCATCTAGCAGAAAGGTGACAGCAGCCTGCGGCTAGAGCCAGAATACCCAGGCATGAGGTGGCAGTGCCCCCAGAGAGAACAGCAAGAAAGAGGAGGGTGAGATATTACCATGAGCTAAAATGGTAGAAAGACAGTGTAGGTGAAGGCTTTGAATGTATTGGGACACATTATTTTGGTCTGCCATGGTGGAGGCAGATCATGCACCTCAAACATCCATTGCACATGCCCTGCCAATTGCAGTCAAAGTTTCTATTGTTGATCCTCCAGAAGGAACTTTTCAGCTGTAGGCAATAAAATAAAACAATACTTACACCAATTTATAAATCAAAGACAAAGGTTTAATAAAGAAACATCATTACTCCAACGCTTGAGGCTTCACCTGGGCCATTCCAAACTCCCACAAACCCCAGCAGCTTCTTATTTATACTGAGTCAGCTGGTCAGCCGACCACCACATCATTTTGTCAATGGTTCCATAGTTTACTGGGTCAGCTGACCCTTACAGCATGTTACCATTGGTCATACTACAATAGATCTAATGTTATCACTAGTTACATTCTAACAACCATTGCCCTTGACTTTTATGAGGCCAACTCCTAGTGCTGTTGCAGACCTCTGCGACATCTGGCAAGCAGCTGTCCACAATTGCATAACATCAGTCACCAATGTCCTATTTGCTGGGGTAGGAGAACACATTTATTTCCTTTCAGATGTGGCATCTCAGACCCAAGGTGCAATGTGGTTCTTGTCAATAGCTGGCATTCCACATGTGAAAGATTTGTTAGATTGCATACACATAACCATCACAGGAGGTTCACAGATACATGAATAGAAAGTCATTTCATTCCATCAACATGCAACTTGCATTTGATCACAATAAAGTTGTCCTCTACATGTGTGCACGGTTCCCTGGAAGCTGTCATGACTTTTTCATCTTGAGGGAGTCAAATATGCTGCAATTTTCTGAGCTTATACCTCGGGTCTGTGGATTGCTACTGGGGAAAAAGGTTACCCATTGAGGAGGTGGCCGCTTACTCCATTGTCACCGACCAGAGATGGGGTCACAACTGCATTTAACACCAGTCACCTTCAGACCAGGACCTTCATCAAGTAGGCCATCGCTTCTTAAAAGTGTGTTTCTAATGCCTTGACTGCTCAGCAATACTCATCTGAAAGAGTATCTGGGATAATGGTGGTCTGCTGCATGCAGCACAACATAATGCAGCAAAGGTAGAACACATGCAGAATCCAGAGCCCAGTATAGATAGAGATTTCTCATCAGACAAAGGGATTGAGCCCTTTGCCTCAGATGAAGATGTAACTGGGAACAAGAAAGAAAGTGACAATGAGGAAATGGTCAGAGCCATGTCCTGCTACTCAGGGCTGTCTCCGTACATGATGCCATAGTCACCAGGGAGGAACTAATGCAAAGGTGGTTCTCCTAAAAGCAGTATTGAGCATCTAGCTGCACTTTCAGCAGCAAATGGCTGGCAAGTTGTTGTGATATAAGTGTCAATGAGACCATAGGCCAGTTCCCCAACAAAAGAGAAAGTCAGCAAATGTCCTTGAGGCTGCCTAGCATCATAATGGTGAATTCTGTGCCATTGTTCACCTGTCCAAAGGGATTTACCTTGAGATGTTCTGTGACAGAGGAGTATGCAAGTGTATGCAGGAGGCTGTCAATGACAGAAAGACTTAATGCACCAGTACCAAACCAAAGCCTGGCCCCTATTTTAGAAGTGCACTTGTGCAGTGTGAGATGAGACTTTGTATGGATGAAGAGAAATCCTGCAACTTGAGACTGTGAAGGTGAAAGTGCCCATATGATGGGCAATCCATTCACCTACTTACAGTTTGACCCGATCCTACAGTGGGACTTGTGAGCCATCCACAATGGTCAGTGCAGCAACTCACTTGAGTTTCCTTGTTAGCTCACAGCTTGTAACACTTGGAAGGACAAGGACATTATTTCTACGTCAGCTTCCACAAGTACAATCTTAACTCAAAGACACGTATGAACTCACTTCTGTGCATTCACTGACAATTTGCAGAAATCGTTCTGGCTCCATCTTACTATTATGAGTGGGCTGACACCAGGCAAATTGCCACTTCTCATTAAGTGTCCTCAACACAATCCCCTCATAGACACCAATGGATGGAAATCAAATGTTCTAGAGTCCCATAACATCCACACTCCAAGGTAAACTACTGATGCGCGATTAAATCCCTCGGGAGGCTGGATCGTACCCGGGAAATCAAGGCTTTTATTAGTAACAAGAATGGAGCAGACTATATAACAATACAATCCCAGACTAAAGGGTCACCCGGCAGTGCAGTGACCTTTATACTCCTACAGGTAGGCGGAGCCAACCGGAGTGTACCACAGAACAATACCAACAGGTAGAACACCCCAACCCTAACCCCAACAGTGACAACAGTAACATATGTACAAGTACCCATAGTGCTAACCATCTATGGTTCAGTACCCAGAGTGGTAACCATCTATGGTTCACCACAACTACTATCAGCACTTTAATTATTAATGAGCACCAGACCTTCCTCTGATGGACATGTTTCATGCAAGGACCTTCATAATTGTTATATGACTGAGAGATGGAGCTCTGGCTGCAATCTTCATTGGCACTGGTAAGAACATGAGGTTTATTTTTATCAGGTTATTTTATGTGACACTCAGCAAATATAGACCAATAAATATTTTGATTTAGATGGTGTATTTACAGTCAATGAAAACATTCTGCTTTACAATGTGAACTATGACACTACATGTGAATCCATCAGTGATCAAGTCACTATGGCATCTTGCATTCATGCACACTCCTATGCTGTTCCTCTGAGACATTTGACAAAAATGAAGGCACATGAATAAGTAAGGATTATCATCTTCTGCTCTGCTACTCAAAACCTGTGTGCAATCACACGCTGGAATTTGTATTTCAAATTGTGCACAGACTGATGTTGTTCGGGGTCGAATGTAGGTTGGGTGGACTATGTGCTTGGTGTGAGCTCCCCTGGTGTGCTCTGGAGGCTAGCGGACTCGGCTTCCTTGGAGACACACATGCCCTGTGATGACAGTGTCTGGGTGTAAAGTCTGGGCAAGGCACCTTTGTGTGTTCAAACTTGGAAATGTCTCATGTGAAAGGGTATGCGGCAGGACACGAGGAATCTGTCTGGGCAGACCTGGGACCTGAGACCCTGAGGTATAATGCTCATTTTGCTTGCTGTACAGTGTTGTGTTCTGCTGAGGCTGCCAAGATGCAGCATCTAACATGGCTGGGTGTAGCCAGTGGTGAGTCTTTGATGACAGTGAATGGCTGCTGTGTCCTCACTCTTTACACAAGTGCAATCAGCAGACTTCACAATCAAAACTTCCCTATACAAAGGCCCATGACAGGTCATCTCTTGCAGCATGTATAATCAGTCAGCCAACATTTATAATGTAAACTCACACAACAACATTCTGAAATCTCTTCTCACACAGCCTTGTGAATCCATCACTTCCCTTTCACTCTCAGTGACTGAGATCCAGGACAGGCCTCTATATAGGGCCCAAGTCATGAAAATCCCAGCTCACATTGGAGCACGCCTTCGCCTCTGAACTGTTTCCAAGGTCAGCAGGCCCGATCTCCACCTGGACTCAACTGTGTTACTCCTAATGTATTTGCGTAGGATTGGAGGGCTTATATCTGCCATGGGCATAAACATCTCCATCTGGTCAAACATTCAAAATGCCAGGGCAACTCAGAAGGAGTGGCATCCTTGCCCTCCCTTTCTAACAGCACTGCAGGTGTGCCTACTGTAGTTGGGCTGTAGCATTTCAAGAAGGCAGCTCACGATTACCTTCTCAAGGACAATTGCTGGTCTTGCCAACGATGCTCAAATCCCATGAAACAATTACAAAAATAGAGAGATTGTCGTCACGGGTTTTTCTGTAGAGAAGCTCTATAGAGCGGCATTATGACTCATAACTAGATGGCACCCTGATAAAAAACCAAGAGCAATCACTCTCAATCCTGTAGGAATGTTACATTAGTGTTAGCTGATAAATTTGGCCCATGAAAATGCAGGAATCCAGTTGGTGCAATTGTTGGAAGTTACCTACCAACACTTCAGGAGAAATTCTTCCAATGCAACCTTCCACTCTTTTGAATAACGTGGGCTTAAATTGCTAGACAACTTATGAAACTACCTGTAAAATAATCACTGCTGCATCACACTTTGCAAGCTCACGAGTTTGACAAAAAAAAATCAACGCCTTTTGAAGTTGCTGTGGCTTTCAGTAGATTGGGATTCTAATTTTTGACACTGCTGTAGGCCAGAACCTTACATAAATTGATCATAGGTGCTCAATAATAGCAGTAATCACTGTGCAACATGATAGGGAATAAACTAAAAACCTGCCCGCATGATCTAATAAGGTACTTACCAATATTCAATAGCTGAAAGATATACAACTGCAACGATTAATAACTTGAAGCTTATATTATCAAAAGATATTCTGAAGAGTGGAATATATTTCAGTAATGATGCACATCTTCATCACCTCAAGGCTTATAAGATCTGAAAGCACTGGAGTTTTAAACATTAAACAGCACGCTGCCTCTGCATTTTAATTTTTCAGTAATTCATTAGCTCTTATTCAGTTGCTGACTGCCAATCTCTTTGATCGTTAGGAGCACTGGCCTGAAATTACAAATGACGCTTGGTCAAAATGTGGGTTGCTCATTTTCTGACTCTTCCTACTGTTTAAATGGAATTTCACAAATTTAGAATTGTGCCTTTGTTCTTATTCCTTTATGTCTGTCTACTCTGCATTACATTAAGTGGGCCTTGACATTAAATGGGCTCCTTAACTCGGATAGAAATGCAATTGAAAAAGAAAGAATCAGAGAGAAATGAAAGAAAGATGAATTGTAAGGAGGTAATAGGAAAAGATAAAGTGAAGATTGTTGAAATGTGATAAGAACTGGTGCAGAGGAAGTGAATGGTTAACAATGGCAAGAATTAATTGTCTATTAATATAATAGCAAGAAATAGGGAGGTCTTGTAGCATACTGGGTATCTTCCTTATCTATGAACCAGAAGCCCCGGACTCAAGTTCCATTCCAGGACCTACCAGTTAGGAAGTTTTGTTCATAATATGGCCAAGCAGGTTGGGTATCAACAAGTCCTTCCAAGATAAGCCAATGGCATACGATAAGAGCAGGAGAGATTTCTGGTCAGCCACACGATGCAAAGAAAATTTGAGCCCCAACCATCACTATTCATAGCTCCAGACTGCAATATGCGTGTTGCCGTAGCAACTTGGACTCCGTGTGGAGACCAGTTGGCTGGATGGACGATGTGAATCAGATTGGTCCCAAAAGTATGGTTTGATCCTCATTCCAGCTGGGGTAGATTTTGGACCAGCCTTCCTGCCCTACCATGGTGGAGGTCACGGCACTGTGACTGAGACCTGCCTTTGGGCAAAGAACCAAAGAATTGAAATAAGCAAGAAATGACACACATATGGCAGGTGTGAAAATATTAAATTATGCCCTCATATTTGGTTTATTTGAAATACCTGCAAGAGGGGTAGATGGGGGCAGGAGGAACCAGTGCAGGCAAACCCTGGGCCCAATGTTCATATGCCTCCATCTCCAGGCTGCTTTTGTGATATCTGGGGCCTTAATTTCCAGAGACATTTAAGCCAATTCCAGAGCTCACATCCATTCCCATTCAATTCGGGAAGGGGAAACTCCAGCCACTATTTTTCTGCAATTTCTCATAGCTTTTGACATCTATGATGAAAAGATAGAGGCATAGAGGAGTAATTAAATGCATGTTAGATGAGGAGATTTTCGAGTCCCACCCAAGGACTTGGGTGGCCACAGAAGGTGCATTCGTAGCTGGCTAACCAAGCTGACTGTGATGCGCGACAATCAAGCACGAGGTACAAGGCTTCAGCGATTGAAGGCTTTTATTGACAAACAATGGAACTATTTAAACATGAGTACACCATTCCAGACTGGAGGGGTCCCGCCTGAGCAGAGGGTCTTATACCTCTCCCAGGAGGCGGGGCCCGACCGGGATGTGCCATAACAGCATCCACCACAGGTATATTAATCCCACAGTGTAAACACCCTAGCCCAACAACAACATTATAACAACCCCACAGTGTCAACACCCTAACCCAACAGCAACATTGGAATAACCCCACAGTGGTAACCAACGATGGTTCACCACATTCACCCCTCCTTTGAAAACAAAGGCCGGCGGGGTGCGAAAACAGACTACATATATACAAAAAATCTACAAGTCCAGACGGTCTGGAGGACCGCACCGTCGCTGTGACCTCCTCAACACCGGTTGTGACACCGGAGCAGGTGCTTGCGGTGGCGTTCTCTCCAAAACAGCGTCCGGCTGTCCCCTCGAGGACTCACGGGCCGGTTGACCCTGGTGAAGCGGTGGTGCAGGGGATTCCGGTACCTTCTGTGGTGGCGCCGATCTCCGAGTCTCAGGCAAGCTGTACATGGGAGTATAACTGTTATGCACTGGTCCCGGTGCTGACCGCGCCACGTCCGGGGAAGAAATAAGTGATAGGGGATTTGTGACAGGGGGTATGGGAGCGACAGGAGTTGCTACGTCCCCTGCGGGCGCCAGGTCTCGAATCGAGACTGTGTCCTCTCGCCCGTCAGGATATGCCACATAGGCATACTGAGGGTTGGCGTGGAGGAGTTGGACCGGTTCGACCAAGGGGTCGGACTTGCGGGCCCTTACATGTCGCCGCAGAAGGACGGGTCCTGGGTACGTCAACCAGGCTGGTAAAGATATCCCCGAGGACGACTTCCGAGGGAATGAGAACATCCTCTCGTGGGGAGTAGCATTGGTTGCCGTACACAGGAGGGAGCGAATGGAATGAAGCGCATTTGGAAGGACCTCCTGCCAACGGGAGACTGGAAGGCCCCTGGACTTCAGCGCCAATAGGACAGCCTTCCAGACTGTAGCATTCTCTCTCTCCACCTGTCCGTTGCCCCTAGGGTTGTAACTCGTGGTTCTACTAGAGGCAATCCCGTATGAGAACAGGAATTGCCTCAAGTCGTTACTCATGAACGACGAGCCCCTGTCGCTATGTATGTAGCAGGGGTACCCGAACAGGGTAAAAAGATCACGGAATGCCTTGATCACCGTGGCAGTCGACGTGTCCGCACAGGGGACAACAAACGGGAACCGGGAGTACTCATCTATGATATTGAGAAAGTACACGTTCCGGTCCGTTGAGGGAAGGGGGCCCTTAAAATCCACACTCAGCCTCTCGAAGGGGCGAGTGGCCTTGACCAATTGTGCCCGGTCAGGTCGGTAAAAGTGCGGTTTGCATTCCGCGCAAATCCGACACCTTCTTGTTACTGACCTGACATCCTCCACGGAGTAGGGCAGGTTGCGGGCTTTGATGAAGTGGTAGAGCCGAGTGACCCCAGGATGGCACAGGTCATTATGGAGGGCGTTCAAGCGGTCCTCCTGCATGGTAGTGCATGTTCCGCACGAGAGGGCATCTGAGGGCTCATTGAGTTTCCCTGGACGATACATAATATCGTAATTATAGGTGGAGAGCTCAATTCTCCACCGCAAGATCTTGTCATTCTTGATCTTGCCCCTCTGCGTATTACTGAACATAAACACCACGGATCGCTGATCCGTGATCAGGGTGAACCGCTTCCCTGCCAGGTAATGGTGCCAGTGTCTGATGGCCTCCACAATAGCCTGGGCCTCCTTCTCCACCGCTGAATGCCAAATTTCGGGACCTTGAAGGGTGCGGGAAAAAAACGCGACGGGCCTGCCTGCCTGGTTTAGTGTGGCGGCCAGGGCGAAATCCGATGCATCACTTTCCACCTGAAAAGGGATGGATTCATCCACCGCGTGCATCGTGGCTTTCGCAATGTCGCTTTTCAAAGCCTTGAAGGCCAATTGGGCCTCCGGCGTGAGTGGGAAAGTCGTGGACTTGATGAGCGGACGGGCTTTGTCCGCGTAGTTGGGGACCCACTGCGCATAATAAGAGAAGAAGCCGA
Organism: Mustelus asterias; assembly: GCF_964213995.1. NCBI lineage: Eukaryota > Metazoa > Chordata > Chondrichthyes > Carcharhiniformes > Triakidae > Mustelus > Mustelus asterias. Next base: position 48,341,402 of record NC_135806.1, on the reverse strand, counting down.
GGCATCTCCTCAGTGCTTTTGCGCTAGCGGGCAAGGGAAGTTCAGTAAGGGGGCGCATACGGTCTGGATCAGGGCCAATGACCCCGTTTTCCACCCCGTATCCCAGGATAGCTAACCTGCGCGTACGGAATACACACTTCTCCCTGTTATAGGTCAGATTCAGGCGAGACGCAGTGCGCAAATGTTCTGGAGGTTTGTGTCATGGTCCTGCTGGTCATGGCCGCAGATGGTGACATTATCCAGGTACGGGAAGGTAGCCCGCAACCCGTTCTGGTCCACCATTCGGTCCATAGCACGCTGGAAGACCGAGACCCCATTGGTGACACCAAATGGAACCCTAAGAAACTGATACTGACGACCATCCGCCTCAAAAGCCGTGTATTGTCGGTCCTCTGGGCGGATGGGGAGTTGGTGGTAGGCGGACTTAAGGTCTATGGTGGAGAACACCCGGTACTGCGCAATCTGATTGACCATATCAGATATGCGCGGGAGAGGATTCGCATCCAGCTGCGTATAACGATTAATGGTCTGACTGTAGTCGATGACCATCCGGGGTTTGTTCCCGCTTTTAACCACCACGACCTGTGCTCTCCACGGACTAACGCTGGACTGTATGATCCCTTCTTTGAGGAGCCGCTGAACCTCAGATCTGATGAAGATCCGGTCTTCAGCGCTGTAACGCCTACTTTTAGTAGCGATGGGCTTGCAGCCTGGTACCAGATTCTTAAATAAAGAGGGTGTGGTGATCTTTAGTGTGGAAAGATTGCATGCGGGGCGCTTTGGACGATTTGGCGGCTGCGGCTGATTCCCTACTGCCAGCGAAGGGAGTGGCCCACCGTACTGTAGGATCACACTCTTCATGTGGACCATAAAGTTTAGTCCGAGGAGAATTGGCGCGCAAAGATGCGGCAACACAAGGAGCCTGTATCGCTCGTAAATTGTGCCCTGCACCTCCAGAGTTACCACACAACGTCCTTGGATCGGTACAGACCGGGACCGTGATGCCACAGAAATTGTCTGTTTGGCAGGTAGAACCCGGAGTCCACACCTCTTTGCAGTGTCAGGGTGAATAAAACTCTCGGTGCTCCCACTGTCAAACAGACAATACACAGTACGACCATTTACCTTGATGTTCATCATTGAACAGTCAAGCCTGTGATGCTTAGCCTGGTCCAGGGTGATCGACGCCACCGTTGGCCCTTGGACGTCACTGCAGGCAGCCGAGGTTGATGCTGAGGACCCCTGCTGGTCGCTCCTGGTCGTCGTCGACCAAGATGGCCGCCCCCATGAATCGCACGTGGGTGAGGGCGCCAAGCGTAGCGACTCCTGGTGGTCATCCTCCTCCTCCGCCAGCCACAATGGCGTCGTCCTGGGCTCGCACGTGGTCGGACCTCGTGGGTACTGCGACGCCGATGGAGATTGTCTCCATTCTGGAGGGTCACAGGCTGCACTGCCGTTCTTGGGCTTCGATCTGCAGACTTTCGCGTAGTGCCCCTTTTTACCGCACTGACTGCAGATCACCGTTTTAGCTGGACACTGTTGCCGTGGATGCTTGGCTCCTCCGCAAAAATAGCACCGCGGGCCGCCTGGGGCTGCCGCCGTCGTCGGGTCGATATGGGAGCGCGAGCCCGTGGGGCGAGGAGGGATTTGTGACTGCTCCTGCCACGTTGTCTCCACGTGGTCTTCTGGATACAGAGCCAAGCTTTTTGACGCCACCTCCAGCATCTCAGCCATCTCCATCACTTGGGTCAGGTTGAGATTCCCTTTCTCCAACAGCTTGAGCCGGATGTACGAAAACCCTTCCCCTGCCACAAACGCATCTCGGGCGAGGTCGTACATGTACTGCTCAGCCGACACAGCTTTGCAGTCGCAGCCCCTGGCAAGCTGCAAGAGCTCATTGGCGTAGTCCTCCATGGTTTCGCCCGACTGCCGACGTCGTGTAGCGAGGAGGTAACGAGCGTGGATCTCGTTGGGTGGTCTCGTGTATCGCTTTTTCAAGAGCTCGAGGGCCCTCGGGTAAGTGGTGGCCGCACGAATCGCGAGGTAGACAGTGTCGCTTACCCTCGCATGGAGGACCTGGAGTCTGTCGTTATCCGTAGTAACTGCTGCAGAGGCTGCCAGGTAGTCCTCGAAACACTTCAGCCAGTGGTCGAAGGTGTTAGAGGCGCCGACCGCACGTGGGTCCAGCGTCAGACGCTCTGGTTTCAGCATTTGCTCCATACTCTCTTTACTGTCGAGAGTTTTGTGTTTGTCAATAAAATTGATGCGCGACAATCAAGCACTAGGTACAAGGCTTCAGCGATTGAAGGCTTTTATTGACAAACAATGGAACTATTTAAACACGAGTACACCATTCCAGACTGGAGGGGTCCCGCCTGAGCAGAGGGTCTTATACCTCTCCCAGGAGGCGGGGCCCGACCGGGATGTGCCATAACAGCATCCACCACAGGTATATTAATCCCACAGTGTAAACACCCTAACCCAACAACAACATTATAACAACCCCACAGTGTCAACACCCTAACCCAACAGCAACATTGGAATAACCCCACAGTGGTAACCAACGATGGTTCACCACAGACTGTCATCCTCTAAATCCTTCTACTCCACCTGGGGCAGGCAGTAACAGTGGGAGATTATCTTGGTGAGCCAGAACCATGAGGTAGCTGCAGCACAAAGGTTGCCCCATGGATTCTATAGCAAGCGCCCTCCTCACTTCAAAAGACTCTTGCGAGAGAGAGAGAGAGACAATGTGAAGTTTGCTGTAAAGAGAAAAGGTGAAAAGTTGGGCGGCACGGTAGCACAGTGATTAGCACTGCTGCTTCACAGCTCCAGGGACCTGGGTTCGATTCCCGGCTTGGGTCACTGTCTGTGTGGAGTTTGCACATTCTCCTCGTGTCTGCGTGGGTTTCCTCCGGGTGCTCCGGTTTCCTCCCACAGTCCAAAGATGTGCCGGTTAGGTTGATTGGCCACGCTAAAAATTGCCCTTACTGTCCTGGGATGTGTAGGTTAGAGGGATTAGTGGGTAAATATGTAGGGATATGGGGGTAGGGCCTGGGTGGGATTGTGGTCGGTGCAGACTCGATGGGCCGAATGGCCTCTTTCTGTACTGTAGGGTTTCTATGATTTCTATGATAAGGCCTGTTTTGGAGCATGAGGCTTGTGGTGCACGATTACCCGATGCAACATCCCATTGAGGCAGGCAGTACCAGACTGGGGAACCAGCAGCATGCATGCCTCGCCTGGACATCTTAAAGGAAGCATATCTTAAAGGGGAGCTGCACTCATGCCACAGGAGGTGCTGCAATCATCTCTGAAAGGTTTAAATACACTGAAAAGCACAGCAATTAGTCTTTATTTTATTCATTAATGGGAAGTGGGCATCACTGGCAAGGCCAGCATTTATTGCCCATCCCTAGGTGCCCTTCAGAAGGTTGTAGTGAGTTACCTTCTTGAACCACTGCTTGCCTTGAGGTGAAGGTACATCCACAGTGACATTGGGATGGAATTCCAGGATTTTGACCCAGCGACAATAAACGAACAGCAACATAGTTCCAAGTCGGGATGGTGAGTTACTTGGAAGAGAGCAACCAGGTGGTGGTGTTTCCATATATCTGCTGCCCTTGTCCTTCTAGATGATTAGTCATGGGTTTGGAAGGTTCTTCCTAAGAAACATTAGTGAGTTTCTGCAGTGCATCTTGTAGATGGTTTACACGCTTTCACAGTTCGGCAGTGGTGGAGGAATTGAATATTTGTGGAAGGAATCAAGCAGGATGCTTTATCTTGGATAGTGTTGAGCTTCTTGCCTGCACTGGTTCCTCCTGCCCCCATCTACCCCTCTTGTTGGAGGTGTACTTAACCAGGCAAGTGGAGAGCAGTCCATTATACTCCTACCTTGTAGATGGTGGACAGGCTTTGGGGAGTGAGCAGGTGAGTAACTCGCCGCAGGACTCTTAGCCTTTGACCTGCTCTGGTAGCCAGAATATTTGTAAGGCAAATCCAGTTCAGTTCCTGGACAATGGTAGCCCCTAGGATGTTGATAGCTGGGGATTCAGTGATGGAAATGCCATTGAATGTCAAAGGGCGATGGTTAGATTCTTTCTTGTTGGTGATGGTCATTGCCTGGCACTTGTATGGTGCAAATGTTACTTTCCACCTGTTAGCCCAAGCCTGGAAACTGTCCAGGTCTTGCAGTATTTGGAAATGGGAGCTACTTCAGTATTTGAGGAGTCATGAATTGTTCCAAACATTTTGCAGTCATCAGTGAATATCCACACTTTGAATCTGATGATGGAAGGAAGGTCACTGATGAAGCAGCTGAAGATGGTTTGGCCAAGGACACCACCCTGAGGAACTCTTGCAGTGATGTACTGGAGCTGAGATGATTGATGTCCAATCACCACAACCATCTTCCTTTGTGCCAGGTATGACTCAAACCAAGGGAAGATTTTCCCTCTGACTCTTATTGACTCCAAGCTTGCTAGGGCTCCTTGATGCCATGCTCAGTCAAATGCTGCATTGATGTCAAGGGCTGTCACTCTCACCTCACCTCTGGAGTTCAGCTCTTTGTCCATGTTTGAACTAAGGCCGTAATGAGGTCAGGAGCTGAGTGACCCTGGTGAAATCCAAACTGAGCGTCTGTGAGCAGGTTATCGCTGAGTAAGTGCTGCTTGAGAGCATTGTTGATGACGTCTTCCACCACTTTATGGTGATGATTGGCTGGGTTGGACTTGTAAGAACATAAGAACATAAGAAATAGGAGCAGGAGTAGGCCATCTAGCCCCTCGAGCCTGCCCCACCATTCAGTAAGATCATGGCTGATCTGAAGTGGATCAGTTCCACTTACCCGCCTGATCCCTATAACCCCTAATTCCCTTACCGATCAGGAATCCATCTATCCATGATTTAAACATATTCAACGAGGTAGCCTCCACCACTTCAGTGGGCAGAGAATTCCAGAGATTCACCACCCTCTGAGAGAAGTTCCTCCTCAACTCTGTCCTAAACCGACCCCCCTTTATTTTGAGGCTGTGCCCTCTAGTTCTAGTTGCCTTTCTAAGTGGAAAGAATCTCTCCATCTCTACCCTATCCAGCCCCTTCATTATCTTATAGGTCTCTATAAGATCCCCCCTCATCCTTCTAAATTCCAACGAATACAAACCCAATCTGCTCAGTCTCTCCTCATAATCAACACCCCTCATCTCTGGTATCAACCTGGTGAACCTTCTCTGCACTCCCTCCAAGGCCAATATATCCTTCCGCAAATAAAGGGACCAATACTGCACACAGTTTTCCAGCTGCGGCCTCACCAATGCCCTTGTTGAAACTTGTCCTGTTTCTTGTGTACAGGACATACCTGGGCAGTTTTCCACATTACCGGGTAGATGCCAGTGTAGTAGTTATACTGGAACAGCTTGGCTAGGAGTGCAGTGAGTTCTGGAACACTTCAGGACTATTGCTGAAATATTGTCAGGGCCCAGAGCCTTTGTAGTGTACAATGCCTTCAGCTGTTTCCTGATATTACGTGGCATGAATTGAATTGACTGAAAAGTGACATCTGTGATGCTGGGGACTTCCAGACGAGGCTGAGATACATCATCCACTCGGCACTTCTGTCTGAAGATTGTTGAAATTGCTTCAGTCTTATCTTTTGCGCTGATGTTCTGGGCTCCTCCATCGAGGATTGGAATGTTTATGGAGACTCCTCCTCCAGTGAGTTGTTTAATTGCCCACCACCATTCATGGCTGGATGTGACAGGACTGCACAGCTTAGATCTGATCCGTTGGTTGTGGAATTGCTTAGTTGTGTCTGCTACTTGATGTTTGTACTGTTCGGCACATAAGTAGTCCTATGTTGTAGCTTCACCAGGTTGACACCTCATTTTTAGGTGCAGCTGCTGTCACTCCTGCACTCTTCATTCAATGGAAGCAGGAGGAAAGGCATTCTGATGTGGCGCTGCTGTTGTTAGTGATGACAATCGAAAGGGGAATCATTATGTTTCCATGCAGGGGCAATAGACACACCCCGAGAAGGGAGTTGCAACATGTAGTCACAGGGGTAAATTATCAGAGACTAGCCCTGAGCTAGCTGCAGTACCAGAAAAAGTTCAATAATGCCACGCGGGTGATCAGTCAGTGAATGTATCTTCATATGGCATCTCCTACTCATTGTACCACCAACCTCTCGGGCTATTCAATGTGCTACTGCCCGATCACTCACCCATCAGAATCAGGACTCATGTCTAACATTCAGCTGCATCACTTCACACACTTACCGCAAACTTCAAACACACTGCTTGCTGCTTTCACATACACCCAGCTATTCCAAAATGGCAGGTGCATTACCCAAAGACACTGCAACAAGCTCAGTAACATTCTTCCTCTATCTTGCAGGATAAAGTGGCCTGTAACCGTAAGAAGCAGCAGAGAAGCAGCAAGGGATCGGCATTACTGCATCAACAGAGCTGACTGGAGGATACAATGCTCCACATCATGGCAGTGGCTGTGACCGAGGCCATTGCATCAGCATCGCTGAGAACATTAAGGATGATGGTATGGTCCTGTCTTATGGCCCTGTTCAAATCTCATCTTACCCCTTTCCTGCTATCTGGCATGAAGTGCAATCTGCAGACGGGCATCTTGCTTTTGACCCCCACCATTACCCTCCTTCACCATTATCCTCCCCTTCAACATGTCTGCTTTCAGAGAGACAACACCTGTTTCCTGACCAGCCACTGCAGCCTCATACAGAAGGACAAGAGCAACACTGGACCTCTGATCAAGAAGCAGCACCACTTGATCTAACACTCAGCCACCAGCTGAGATATTCCTATTTTGGGTAAATCAAATATCCAATTAAACTAAATCAAATAAACTGACGGTCAAATTAAAGGGGAACCCTTTAAAGGGGAACAGCCTGAAACAAAATGTCAATCGCAAATTAAACTTCAAATGTTAAACCAAACCGTGATTAAGAGGGTCAATAATGCACCCCCATCCCCGCAGTGCCCACCAGACATGAAACGCCGGTAAACACCACAGCCGGAATTTCACTCTCCTGCCCGGCACGGGAATCAGAACGGGCAGGGAGCGGACCATGGAAAGGTCCATTGACCGGGATTTTATAGTTTTGGGATGAGCGAGGCTGTAAAATCCCGCCCCACGTCCTCCCTCTCTAGGGATACCCGGCAGCAAATGTAGCCGCAGTAGCGGGGCATACAGTCAAGTCAGATGACCCCCTTGGTTGCCCGTTGCCTAGACCTGTTTCCTGTTTATGGCAAGTTTGTCCAAACCCAGCAGAAGGTTCATGAGGAGGTCCTCCTCTTTCCTCACCCCTCCCCGCACCGGCTTCCTGTAGATCAGGAGTGTGGGGCTGTAGTGCACCAGCTGAGGTATTGACACTGCACATACATTAGAAGGTAATTGGAGTTATTAACCAGCACGTGGTGAGCCACTAGGCATGAATGAGTCACAGCAGTGACAAAGGAAAAGATATCTCATGTGTCAGTTCATCAGGGAGAGATCACACCTGAATTTTGCTCTAGGGGACTCAGACGAGGAGCTTGTGGAGCGGCATACTGATGGGCATGGGCATTGACATGCTTGGTACATTGCTGCAGAAGCTCTTCTCACTGTCAAAGAGCATAGAGGAGCCTGGCTCCAAAGTGGCACAGAGCTTGAGCCCTTCCTTCCCAGTGCGGAAGAGCTTTCCAACTCCATTAGCACTGGCAGAACATCCACCTTCTTTGACCTTTTCCTCCTTCTTCTCCTCTTGAGATAGCTTCCAGTTCCCTGGAGGCAATAGTTGTGTTATCATGGTGGCAATGTTATGGAGGATTCCTTAGATAATCAAAGGAGCAGAAACATTGCTTGAACAGGCTGATTTCTTCCGTCTCTGTAGTTTTTATCATATGTCCATTGGTCTTGCCTGGGCTCATCACACACTGTAATCAGTCTTTATCCCATTTCACAGGGAGAGCATTCCTTGGAGAACTCTCCTCCCACTCCCTGTTCAAACAGCTTCCCTTTCCTCCAGCTTTTATTATATTTGATGGTCAAATTTCAGCTGAAATGACACTTTAACCACAACCACTGCACTCAGTTAACTCTGTGATTTTAAGCATCAGTTCTCCAAAACATCTCCAAAAGTGCACCGTAGCACTTCCACTATTTTAACCTAAGCAGAGATAGGTCAAATGCACCTCACCTTCAGGTTGGTGTCTATCCCTTTAAATTACTCTGGTGGGGGCACCCCTATGGATTGATCAGCACAGACACTCATTAGACATGCAAAGCTCACATCAGTCAGCCGGAATGGGTATTTAATATTATGATAGCATTACTCCTGATGCTTCTAGTCTAAACACCCAACATAGATCACCACACAGACCATGACACAAGTGGCTGGATGCCAAAGCAGTGCTATTCGCTTACTTTGTGGCCTATAGCACCATCACCCAAAAATTATAATGCACATTCAAGAGATATCAACAGTAAAATACCAGGCCATATTATATACAACTGGCAAAAATACTTATAACTGTGAGGAATCCATGGGTGGAATTTTCCCATCTTGCCCACCATGGGAATCATAGTGGGTATAATAGAAAATTTGGCAGACCATTTGACCTTGGGTCGGAATTTCGGGTCTTAGGATGCGCACAGCCATAAAATCATGCCCCATATCTCCAAAGAATTGTGTGTTTTTTAAAAAACAATTGGAAGGAGATTAAATTTTTGGGCACTCACTTGAGATTTTTTTAAAGGCTACAAGTTTGATTTGATTTGATTTATTATTGTCACATGTATTAGTATACAGTGAAAAGTATTGTTTCTTGCGCACTATATAGACAAATCATATCGTTCATAGTGAAAGAAAGGAGAGAGTGCAGAATGTAGTGTTACAGTCATAGCTAGGTTGTAGAGAAAGTTCAACTTAATGCGAGGTAGGTCCATTCAAAAGTCTGATGGCAGCAGGGAAGAAGCTGTTCTTGAGTCAGATGGTACATGACCTCAGGCTTTTGTATCTTTTTCCCGACGGAAGAAGGCGGAAGAGAGTATGTCCGTAGGGGTCCTTATTTATGCTGGCTGCTTTTCCGAGGCAGTGGGAAGTGTAGACAGAGTAAATGGAAGTTCACGTTGGTTTGTGAGCAAGCTATTTTTTTTTCAAGAAATCACATGACTTCAGCTGGATGACCAGCAGGACACCTAGTGAGGTAAGAGTTATTTTGTTTATTTGAGTTAACATTAAAAAACTGCTGTTGCCAGGTCTTGAACACCTGCTGATTTAAAACATCTGACCTGGGAAAAGTTCTATATGAACATTTTATTTTGCACTCAGTTTTGTGTTGTATATTAGAAGAAAATTGTGAAGTAAGACTGCTTCTCTCTCTCTCTCTCTGTATTGCAATCAATCCAGAGAGAATGTTCACCTTCAACCAAAAAATTCTCATCTCAATATAACTCATCTGTATTGAGAGCCAGCAAACTACAGGCGAGAATTAACAAAGATAGTGACATGAGTACTCCTTGCCTCATCCCCGGCGTGATTTTGGGGAGTGGAGATGGCTCACCATTGGTTGCTGGTGGGATCCTCCAGTCCCACCGAGGTCTATGGTGTTTTGTATGGCTCGCCCACCCTGCTGCCAGGGAACCCAAAGGGGGGGGGTCACCATTGGCGAGACTGGAAGATTCTACTGGCAGGAATGGCTGGAAAATCCCACCCGGTGTTTCACTGAAAATCCATCAGAAATTATTTCCAGGTAACTACTGTGACCAATGCTCTGACAGATCAACAGCATCAAGACCTTTTCAACATTTATCTTTTTTATATTGTTCCATTACACCAAACTCTGAGAGACATCATTTGTCTTGTACTTTGTTGTGCTTGTATGTGTGAATGTGTGCATTGGGGTTTTTTTAAAATCATTACATTTTGGACCACAAATTGTATGTTGACCCATTTTGAAACTTGTTCTTAAAAAAACATTTTGTTTCATAATAAATCAATTATTCTGGGTTTGTTGAAAGAAGCCTGGTTGAACCCTCCTTTATTTCGAGTCAAACAGTCGTAACGGTAAACAATTAGCAATTTTAGTGAGCAATTTAAACAAACAAAGAACAAAGAACAAAGAACAGTACAACACAGGAAACAGGCCCTTCGGCCCTCCAAGCTTGTGCCTCTCATTGGTCCAACTAGACCATTCGTTTGTATCCCTCCATTCCCAGACTGCTCATGTGACTATCCAGGTAAGTCTTAAACGATGCCAGCGTGTCTGCCTCCATCACCCTACTTGGCAGCGCATTCCAGGCCCCCACCACTCTCTGTGTAAAGAACGTCCCTCTGATATCTGAGTTATACCTCGCCCCTCTTATCTTGAGCCCGTGACCCCTCGTGATCGTCACCTCTGTCCTGGGAAAAACCTTCCCACTGTTCACCCTATCTATACCCTTCATAATTTTGTACACCTCTATCAGGTCTCCCCTCATTCTCCGTCTTTCCAGGGAGAACAAGCCCAGTTTACCCAATCTCTCCTCATAGCTAAGACCCTCCATACCAGGCAACATCCTGGTAAACCTTCTCTGCACTCTCTCTAAAGCCTCCACGTCCTTCTGGTAGTGCGGCGACCAGAACTGGATGCAGAACTCCAAATGTGGCCTAACCAGCGTTCTATACAGCCGCATCATCAGACTCCAGCTTTTATACTCTATACCCCATCCTATAAAGGCAAGTATACCATATGCCTTCTTCACCACCTTCTCCACCTGTGCTGCCACCTTCAAGGATTTGTGGACTTGCACACCTAAGTCCCTCTGTGTTTCTATACTCTTGATGGCTCTGCCATCTATTGTATAACTCCCCCCTACATTAGTTCTTCCAAAATGCATCACTTCGCATTTATCTGGATTAAATTCCATCTGCCATTTCTCCGCCCAATTTTCCAGCCTATCTATATCCTGCTGTATTGTCCGACAATGTTCATCGCTATCCGCAAGTCCAGCCATCTTCGTGTCATCCGCAAACTTGCTGATAACACCTTCTTCCAAATCATTTATATATGTCACAAATAGCAGAGGTCCCAGTACAGAGCCCTGCGGAACACCACTGGTCACAGACGTCCAGCCGGAAAAAGACCCTTCGACTGCTACCCTCTGTCTCCTGTGGCCAAGCCGGTTCTCTACCCATCTAGCCACCTCTCCTTGTATCCCATGAGCCTTAACCTTCTTAACCAACCTGCCATGAAGGACTTTGTCAAATGCCTTACTGAAATCCATATAGACGACATCCACGGCCCTTCCTTCGTCAACCATTTTTGTCACTTCCTCAAAAAACTCCACCAAATTTGTAAGGCACGACCTCCCTCTTACAAAACCATGCTGTCTGTCACTAATGAGATTGTTCCGTTCTAAATGCGCATACATCCTATCTCTAAGAATCCTCTCCAACAACTTCCCGACCACGGACGTCAAGCTCACTGGCCTATAATTACCCGGTTTATCCCTGCTACCCTTCTTAAATAACGGTACCACATTTGCTATCCTCCAATCCTCAGGGACCTCACCTGTGTCCAATGAAGAGACAAAGATTTCCGTCAGAGGCCCAGCAACTACATCTCTTGTCTCCCTGAGCAGTCTAGGATAGATGCCATCAGGCTCTGGGGATTTGTCAGTTTTATTGTCACCTAAAAAACCTAACACTTCCTCCCTTGTAATGGAGATTCTCTCTAATGGGTCAACACCTTCCTCTGAGACACTCCCAGTCAACAAGTCCCTCTCCTTTGTGAATACTGATGCAAAGTATTCATTTAGGATCTCCCCTATTCCCTTGGGTTCTAAGCATAATTCCCCTCCTTTGTCCCTGAGAGGTCCGACCTTTTCCCTGACAACTCTTTTGTTCCTAACATATGAATAAAATGCCTTAGAATTCTCCTTAATCCTGCCTGCCAAGAACATCTCGTGACCTCTTTTTGCCCTTCTAACTCCCCGTTTGAGTTCTTTCCTACTCTCTCTGTATTCCTCCAGAGCTCCATCTGTTTTCAGTTGCCTGGACCTAACGTACGCCTCTCTTTTCTTTTTGATCAGATCCTCAATTTCCCTGGTTATCCACGGCTCTCGAATCCTACCTTTCCTATCCTTCCTTTTTACAGGCACATGTCTGTCCTGCAGCCTTAACTGTTCCTTAAAAGACTGCCACATGCCAGACGTGGAGTTACCCCCGAACATCCTCTCCCAATCAACAGCCACCAATTCCTGCCTAATCCGGCTATAGTTAGTCTTCCCCCAATTTAGCACCCTCCCCTTAGGACAACACTCGTCCTTGTCCATTACTATCCTAAATTTAACAGAGTTGTGGTCACTATTTGCCACATGTTCCCCTACCGAAACTTTGACGACCTGACCAGGCTCATTTCCCAGAACTAGATCCAGTATAGCCCCTCTCTAGTTGGGCTATCTACATACTATTCCAAATAACCTTCCAGTACACATTTTACAAATTCCTCCCTGTCCAGACCCCCAGCCCTAAGCACTTTGCAGTCTATACCAGGGAAATTGAAGTCTCCCACTACAACAACCCTATTTCTTTTGCACATATCTAGAATCTCCTGACATATCCGTTTCTCCACTTCCTGTGGGCTGTTGGGTGGCCTGTAGTATACCCCCATTTATACTATTGCTGCGACCCATGGAATGGTGAGGCTAGAGAATTCCTCCCATCGTGGTCATAGCACATTGTCATTGCAGAAATATGGCTGAAGGCAGAGGACAGCAAAGGGATGGAGTTCAGAGTTGTTTTTATGAAGATAGAACTATAAAGAGAGATAGAGGAATGGCTTTATTGATACAGAATGACATAGCAGCTGCAATAAAAGAGTGGATATATCAGCAAATGATAATTGGCATCAGACAATTAAAAATGGATTGTCTAATAGCAAGCATGCACAGTCATAAATGAGTAACAATTGTAAAATAGTATGTTTTGTTCAGTTGGTGAAATTAAATGATTTGATCAGGGGCAACCTGAGAACAAAAAACAAATTCACTGAAGCATTCAAGGATGGTTTCTTCACACAACATGTGAGGTAGGCTTCAAGAGCAAAGGCTCTGTTGGGTTTGATGCTCGGCAATCCATCAGGACTTGCTTGTAACCTGGAGGGTGATGGGCACCTGGGACCTAATGTTCATTCTGTTGATCATTTGATATTGTTATCAAAGCGAAGGCTGAAACATCAATATGGTAGCCTGGGATTTTGGAATACAAAATTTTGGAGTGATAAGAGACTTGGGCAATAGTAATTGGAAATCCATACAGAATAAAAATACTTAAATGCACTTAAGGCTATTATACAGGCAGAAGAAAGTACATTCTACTTAAAGAAACAAGAGCCAGATCACAATGATTTAAAGGAGGCTGGAAGGAACATTAAAAAAGCAAAAATAATTTAAATAATTAATGAAAATGAACAGAGAAGAGGACTGTGATCTCTATAAAAGAAAACTCAGCATAGCTAAAGAAATATTAGTAAATTAAAAAGGGAATTGGAAAGATGGAAAGACAAGTCAGGCAGGACAGCATGAGGTCTTGCAAATGCACAAATACAGAAAAGGTTGAAGAACAAATTGCTCCTTAAATTGTAAATTTGGTATAACTGTAACAGATGATCAGGATCTCACAGATATATTGAATACATTCTTGGCATAATTTTTTAAAGATGGATGACTATTGATAAATTTGAGTCATAGTAAATGGGGATAAGGCCCTGTATTTAAGGAAGGATTTGCTGGCCTTGTAAAAGGTCCAGAGGAGGTTCACAAGAATGATCCCTGGAATGAAGAGCTTGTCGTGTGAGGAACGGATGAGGACTCTGGGTCTGTACTCATTGGAGTTTAGAAGGATGAGGACGGTTCTTATTGAAACTTACAGGATACTGCGAGGCCTGGATAGAGTGGACGTGCAGAGGATGTTTCCACTAGTAGGAAAAGCTAGAACCAGAGGGCACAACCTCAGGCTAAAAGGACGATCCTTTAAAACAGAGATGAGGAGGAATTTCTTCAGCTAGAAAGTGGTGAATCTGTGGAATTCTTTGCCGCAGAAGGCTGTGGAGGCCAGGTCTTTGAGTGTCTTTAAGACAGAGATAGGTAGGTTCTTGATTAATAAGGGGATTGATCAGGGATTATGGGGAAAAGGCAGGAGAATGGAGATGAGGAAAATATCAGCCAAGATCGAATGGCGGAGCAGACTCAATGGGCCGGGTGGCCTAATTCTGCTCCTATGTCTTACGGTCTTATGGTCTTAAAAGCAGACACAGAAGCCAGTCAACTCTGTGTTATGTCAGGATTGAGGGGGTGAACCTATTCTTTGCTCATGGCACCCAATAGCTTATAATGATTCAACCATCCTTTTATAACCACCTAACTTTCTTTCCAATTGATTTCATTAGGAAAGAGCCACAAGTGAGGCATAAAATGCCTACCTTTTGTGCTACTGCCGAAGACTAATTTCACCTTTGACTATCAACAAGGCTTTTGGATCATGTGGAATGCAATTTTGAAGCCTGAAGTAATTAAAAGAGGAAGTTAGGAATGTTCTGATATTTCAGAGTTTCAGATGTAACGAAGAAGTACTTAAAGATTGGAGGATGCTCCAGTATTCAAAAAATAAATGAGGCACATAACTTTGGAGCCAGTTGGACTAACAACCAATGTGGGAAAATGCTAGCTATGCTATAAATTAATCCTTAAAGACTAGAAGTATCAAGTCTTCGGAAGTCAAGTCTTATAAACCTGTATTGATTGGATAAAGAAGCTAATGAATGAGAGTAAATATAGTTTGCTTAGAATTTCAAAATGCGTTTGGCAAGGTTGCTCATGCAAGATTGGTAAGGAAACAGGGAGGCTTGAGAAGCAATTGACAAATTATTAGTGAATTGAGAACTGGCTTGGCAACAGAAGGCAGAGGGTAGTGATGGCGAGAATAGGATTATTCTAACTGATTACAAGACCAAGCTCAAGTGGCAGGCAACAAATCAAAAGGAGACTGTTTATCTTCATAAAAAGTTAGATTGGTTATATAGATGGACTGAGATGTGACAGACAGGTGTGGCGATAAGTTCAGGAAATGCATTGTAGGACAAACTCACAGAGAATGTCATTACATTGTGTTTAAAAAGGAACTTTTATTTATTCTTTCACAAGGTGTGAGTGTTGTTGTCTTGGTCATCATTATTGCCCATCCCTAATTGCCCTTGAGAGTGCATTCGTGAGCTGCCTTCTAAAACCGCTGTAGTCAATGTGACGTAGGTACAAGTACATTCCTGTTAAGGAAGGTGTTCCCAGATTTTGACCCAGCAATAGTAATAGATGGTGTATGGCTTGGAGGGAAACTTGCATGTGCTGGTGTTTCTACTGCCCTTGTCTTTCTTGGTGGTAGAGGTTATGGGTTAGAAGGTGCTGCTCCAGAAGCCTTGGTGAGTTGCTGAAGCGTCTTATAGGTGCTACATACTGCTGCCACTGTGTGCCAGTGGCGGAGGGAGTGGATGTTTAAGGTGGTGGATGGAGTACCAATTAAGCGGGCTGCTTTGTCTTGGATGGTGTCAAGCTTTTTAACCACTGTCAGAGACGCATTAGTTCAGTATTCCAACAAATTCTTGACTTGATATATGACCCACTGAGGTGTATGTCTCTGAGCTGGTGGAGGGCGCAGATGAATGCTGTGACAGCTTTACAGGTGTGAAATGATCCTTTTCTTCTTCTAAGGTGGCCTGGTGGCTGAGGTTGACTTCAGGTGTTGGAATCAGCTTCCCCCTCTTCCTGCTGTTACCTGCAATGCAGAGAAAAGAGACTGAGTGACTGCCTAGGCTGGTTCAATCATAGCCCTTGTCAATAACCTTGATTTTCCAAGGTTTCTGGAACTAGGCATGCGTTCTGTTGATGCTTGGGGGAGGCTAACCTTGCTGTTGACACAAGTATGATTATGATTCCCCCTGCCAGTTCAGCAGCCTACTGCTTGAATTGAGTGAGTGGCCTGAGCTCAGGCATCTCCCCTCTTGTCTTCTCTCTTACCATGGTGGACAGACTTCTGCATAAAGACACATAGAAAGAATGTGAGCATGTATGATGAAAGAGCAGGTCATGGGCTGCTGATTCTGTGGTTATGAACTGACCTTGAGACTCCCCAAAGCCTGACCACCATGGCACAACTGAGGAATAGGAAGGAATACTTCACTTATCTCAATGAATGAGGCTCCAACACCACTCAGGAAGCTGGACACCATCTCAGACAAAGCAGCTCGTTGATTGACACCCCATCCAGTTCCCTCAACATTCACTCGCTCCACTGCTGACGTACAGTGGCAGCATTGTGTACCATGTACAAGATATACAGCAGCAACTTATCAAGGCTCCTTCATTAGCATTTTCTAACCCCACAGGCTCTACGAGATAGAAGGACAAGGCCAGCAAATGCCAGGGAGCAGCACCAACTGTGGATAAAAATCCTGCAGTTGCCTCACTAACAGCACAGTACATGGGCTGTAGCAGTTCAACAAGGCAGCTACATTGCTGTTGCCCTTCCCCAAATACCCTATTTGGGGATGGGCAACAGCAATGCTGGTCTTGCTAGTGATGCCCACATCCCATGACAGAAACACAACATAAAAGCTACACTTACACTAACCAAGCAGATAAGATCATTTATTCATTTCCTGCACGACACAACGTTCCTCCTCTGGACCCAAGTAACATTGACCACCCTCGTGACCTACTCCCAGGCCAGTGCAATCAGTCAGGTGGGTCTCCTTGTGCATTTCTCGGACACAGGGGGTGAAATTTCCCAAAAATATTCCAAGTGCTGAATTTGTGTAAAAACTTGAGTAAATCCCACTGATTTTTTCAAAATGAATCTCCCACACTCTGTGTGCTGCAGAGTGCCCTAGTGTGAATCCGCTGAAAAGTGGTGAGTGGGGCCTATTCCCACTGAAGAGGCTGACAGCATAGCACTGAGTGGGCCACTGTGCATGTGCCAATCTGTCAGTGCCGGGATCAGCGCATGCGCAGTAGGCCACACTACTAGCTCCCGATCACTGGCCAGCTCGATCGCTGGCCAGCCCCGTGACCCCACATCGCTGACTGTGCGACCCCCCCTACTCCCCCAATCGCTGGCATCTGGGATGTGTCTGGGCCAGCCCCAAAACCCCCCCTCGCAGTCCCGCCCCCCCCTCCCCACAAGCAGGCCGATCCTGCCCCCCCACTCCAATGGCCAGACCTCAGCAGCCCTTCCCTCCCTCTGTCACCGATCCCGATTGCAGAGTGGCGGTGGGTCCCCCCCCCACCCCCACCAATTCCTCCACAGGCCAGCCCATTTGGCCCTACCCTCTTAGCATTGCCCATTTGCCCCTTCGGCAATACCAGGGGGCCAGGCTGGCAATGCCCAGGAGGCACCTCCCTTATCTCTGACCATCTGGGGGGGGCTTCCATAACTTCCCTTCACTCCAGCAGGGTCAGGCCACCAGCTCCTCGTTAGTGGGGAGCTGTTATAAACCCCGCTGGAGTGAAACACTCCTGGTGGGAAGAGGCTAGAGGGCCCGGAGATTCCAGTCCCTGGCCTGCTAATGACATTAAAATTAAATTTTAACCATTCAAATCAGCTCCACACCAATTTCTGGTGCCGAGATGATAACAGTGGAAATCCGGCAGCCAGAGACACATGGAAGCCCACTACACTGCATCCGCCTCTGTATCCTGGCCCACTGTACTGCTGTAGAATCAGCAGGATATTTCGCCTTTCTTCACCCGCCTGGAGGAAATCCCTAAACTTAATTCCTGTCTGGAACTAAGGGCAAACCTTTCCCGTCCCGCCCGCCACAGGAATCATATCGGGCGGGACAGAACCATGCAAATGTCAATGGACCTTGGGTGACATTTTCTGGTCTTGGGCTGAGCACGGCCGGAAAATCCTACCCTAAGTGCCAGAACCAGGGCAAGGGTCAGGATGGGTGCGTAGGGAAGGCCTAGGGGTCACGGGGGGTGCTCTTGGGGTCTCAGCGTGGCAGATCGTAGAGGAAAGAGGGAGATTCAAGATCACCAGACCCTGAGGGGTGGCCATCCCCAGTCAGAAGTGAGTTTTTAATGGATGTATCACCCCTCCACACCCCGCCTCTCCACCTCACTGACCATCAGACAACTGCCTGCAGTGCCTCTTCCAGCCAGTGCAGCGTTCTTCCTGGAATAACTGGAGGACTGCCAGCCAATCAGATTGGTTGGCAGCTCTTCAAAGCAGGACCCACTCCCGGTTTTGGGCGGAAGTCTTGCCTTCTGCCAATTCGCATGAAATGGCATCGGGCCTACCCTTCGACTCCTCCTGAAAATGTAGACCCTGGTTCAGGCGGTTATTGGCAGTAAGATTTCCACCAACTGACCTCTGCTGCCCTGCAGATTAAAGATCAGGGACAAAAACAGAATATGCTGGAAAATCTCAGCAGTCTGAGAGCATCTGTGGAGAGAGAATAGATGTGGAGATGCCGGCATTGGGCTGGGGTAAACGCAGTAAGAGTTTTAACAACACCAGGTTAAAGTCCAACAGGTTTATTTGGTAGCAAATGCCATTAGCTTTCGAAGGAGCAGCGCTCCGAAAGCTAATGGCATTTGCTACCAAATAAACCTGTTGGACTTTAAGCTGGTGTTGTTAAAACTCTTACTGAGAGAGAATGGAGCCAACGTTTCGGGTCTAGATGACCCTTCATCAGAGCTCCATCATCTAGAGTCATCAAGGCTCGAAGCGTTGTTTCTATTCTTTCTCCACAGATGCTGTCAGACCTGCTGAGATTTTCCAACATTTTCTGTTTTTGCTTCAGATTTTAGAATCTGTGATATTTTGTTTTTATCTTAAAGATCAGGGAGTTGAGCTCCCAACGGTACCCTGGCAGAGCTGGAGCATCGGCCATGAATGTGCATTATAAATTGTTTTTTTCTCTGCGTGAAGCTTTCCCATTAACGTTGTTAAAGAATCGATGCCAGTGGAGTAAAGAATCCTTGTTTTATTACCTCTGTGCAGTCCGTGTGCTCAAATCTGGCATAATATCTGTACAACTTATCTATCTTTTTCAGAGACAAAGATAACTGAGGTAAAGGTGAATAAATGCTCCTCTCGTAGAGTACAGGTTGCTCTCCTGAGGCTAATGTGAGGACACATTGTTGGGGTAGAGGAATGGGAGAGCTTACTGAGCATTTGATCTAAACCTGATGTTGCCACTGGGTCTCTTGATGGGTACAAAACTGACGTGATGCAAACACACACAAACAGAGCTTTTGCCCTCCCATTTATTTTCTCACTGTCATCACGAGCAGTTGCTATGTTCTGCACCATAAGCTCAGCACCAAAGTAGGTACACAGAAACGATTGTATTCATTTATTTTTATTTATACCTGTCAACCCGGTGATATACAATGTAACTGGTCCCTAATGATGGTCTGGCAAGAAAGATGTGTCTGCATTCCTTGTTATTGTCATGGTGGACTATGCAATCAATCTTTCGAGAAAAAAAAATGAGGATATGCTTCCTAGTATTTGCTGATCAGTGGCAGAAGATTGTGTCCAATCCCCATCAGTCCAGGGAATAGAGTTTATCTATATTCCCAAGTGCTCTTGTGAGAGCCTGTTCAATCAGTGGCAGTCTGGTGGCAGTATAGCTGATTCTCGACAGTCAATAAAGGTATGGCCTTCAGACTTCACAAGGACACATGGATGTACTTCTCAATTGCCTGCTCAAGTGAATAAAATTATTTGAATAAAATTAATTTTTTGTCAAAAGCTAGGATTGGAGAACTGTAAATTTACAAAATCGCGATTAGAATTAATTAAAAGGCAAAAGAAAAGCTTAATCATGTAGAAACTAGCATATTAATGGGGGGGGGGGGGTGGCATAGCATAAAAGCTGTGATGTGATTATGAAGCGCATCACGTAATTCCTGTCATGTGCTCCCTTGATGGTTCATTTGAGTGACAGCACATCTATGGTTACAAACCATTTGAGCAATTCGCAAGGTAAGCTTTTCATTTAAAGCGACTCAGTAAGGCACAAAACATTTCAGCTTCAAGTCTGAAGCGGTGAGCTGCTGCGGCTTCATACACAAGGAAGGTGAGGTTGAGCAGAAAATCGATTTTCGTAAATGAGCTCCAAAGTGGATGTTGCATTGCTGACCTGTCCAACTTTCAGGAAAATGTCCAAGGTGAGAAAATGAAAGCCGCAGCTGAATACACTGCAATGTCTCAGTTACGGTCAGTGTCCTGAAATCTGCCTGATAATACCTTAGCAGTGCAAATAGGTGGATCCACTAGGAGTGGATTCCTGGGGTGGGTCACAGTATTCAATTAGAAGTAGTTCAATAAAATAATAGGCCTTGAACTAAGATGACTAATATATCTTGAGATTATGATGATGTGAGAGGTTAGAATTATTTTTCACACCACAAGAGCATTTGGAATGCTGTTTCAGGAGTGACTATTGATTCTATCACTTTTAACACTTCATCCAGCTCTTATACTTTCTTCCAATGAAGGCAGTAACTTCTCGAATTTTTCTTTTTAATTGGCTAGTCTAACTCTGTAAAATATTGGTACCCGGACACTAGCTTATACACTTAAGTTGTCAAGGTTCTATATGTTGAAGTGGATACAAAACTCACTCAAAGATATTTTTTGAAGAAATAGAAGAAACATTTCTAACAAAGGCAAAATACTGCAAATTCCAGAACTCTGCAAATAAAACAGAAAATGCTGGGAAAACACAGCAGGTCAGGGAGCATCTGTGGAGAGAGAAAAACACTGTGAAAGCTTTGGGTCAATAATCATTTTAGTGAATAAATACACCATTGGGATCAATGGTCATCAACTGGAAACATTGGGTGGACATTTATTCTCCCATTGTGAATCCTGACGTCAAATCTGGAGGCTCTGGGCAGGAAAAGCTGGTCTGTCAGGATTACGCAGCAGCCCCAGATATAGGCCAAATTTCTCATGTCTCACCCGCCACAAGAATCATAGAGGGCGAGACAGAAAATTCGGTGGACCATTTAAAGGGCCGTTGAGCTCGGGTGGGAATTTCTGGCCTTGACAGCGCAGCCGGAAAACCTCACGCATAAAACATACCTTGACCTTGCCTGCAACACTTTTCTTTGAAGTTGGCCCATTGTTCAGCCACCATCTTTTCTGCCAACATTTGACTCGACTCAGATGTATTCTCATCCCATCGAATTTGCCTTTTCCCCAATTAACTATCCCAGCTTTGGATTGTTCATTGAGCTTTACTATAGCCAAACTAAGTCTTATGATACAATGGTCACTATCCCCGAAATGTTCTCCCACTGATATTTGATACTCTTAGGCCAGCTCATTTCCCAGAACCAGGTCGAACACCTCCTGCTCTTTTGTTCAGCCAGAAAAATAATGCTGCGGAAAATTATATTGAATACATTGAGCCGAGGAACATTACCTTACCCTCAGCAGTCCTCTCTGCCACTGATCCTAGGTGATTCACCTTAACCTTAGCCTTCAGCAGGCAAATGTCTTAGAACAGACAACGACTGACCTCACACTTTAGCGATACCTCCCTGCAAGTTCTCCTCCAGGCTGTCTGGGAATGGCAGGAGGTGCTATTCCCTGACAATGACATCAAGAGACCCTCCTGCCTGCTTAGGAAGCCTAGATGGAGATTACAGCAGGATTTAGCAACCAAGGGAGCCACAGTGACTCAGCTGGCTCCAATGCAGGAAAAGAGTTTAATGACCTACTCCACGCCACCAGGATGGACAGAAGGATGACATTATATCAAAGTGGTTCTTATGGCCTCAACAAGCAATGTGTCTAAGTGAGGGGAGGGAGTAGGTAGAATGCAACGTAGCTCTAAACGGCAGACACATAATGAAGCCTAAAAGTATGTGGGCCAGAACTTGCAGGCTTATACATTCATCATTGTACAAGTGACATGACAGTATGATTGTGAACCCCTCACACAGCCAGCTTCATTATCTGTCAGTGGGATGCATGCCGATTACATGGTTAGATGTCCCTTGAATGAAACTCATTTTCTCCTGCCCGCTGCAGTAAAAAGTGGAGGAGTGCCCATCACAAGGATTATCCTGGCTGCAGAGGAGGAGACAGTGGAGTTGTGCAGAGAGCAGGGTGTCTGGGCAAGCAGGGATGGCAAGGCAAGAATGCAAAGAGAAGTGAGTGAGGAAGTCTTGAACTTCGTGCTGACCACTGGGCAGAAAAAGAGTGAACACAGTAAGAGTTTTAACAACACCAGGTTAAAGTCCAACAGGTTTATTTGGTAGCAAATACCATTAGCTTTCGGAGCACTGCTCCTTCGTCAGATGGAGTGGAAATCTGCTCTCAAACAGGGCACAGAGACACCTGCTTCTAAGGTGTCTCTGTGCCCTGTTTGAGAGCAGATTTCCACTCCATCTGACGAAGGAGCAGCGCTCCGAAAGCTAATGGTATTTGCTATCAAATAAACCTGTTGGACTTTAACCTGGTGTTGTTAAAACTCTTACTGTGTTCACCCCAGTCCAACGCCGGCATCTCCACATCAGAAAAGGAGTCACAGAGGACTGGCAAGATGGATTTGAATAACATGAACCGATGCGTTTTGTTCTCAATTCAAACTTTCCCATTCTAGAGGGGCGGTCTTCCCCATTATCCATGACTCTGCAGTTCACCTCTGTAGAGGAGGGGCTCAAAGCCTTAGAGGGTGGATTATCACATCTTTCTCCTGCATCCACCACCAGTGCAGGTACAGTCACCTCGGTGAGTATACAATTGCAGTTAAAATTAGGCTCACTATCTGGTGAACACATCACAGACTCACCAGAACAACTGATGGAGGTGTGATAGCCAAGTTTTTCTGACAGTCAAGGCTGTTGGAGGCTCGGCCTTTGCTGAGTCCCAGGCTGATGATGTAAGTTTTTACAAAGGAGAACGACCAAGTGTTTCGCATTGTAAACATTACCAGGCCCATAGAGACAATCATACAACTGGAAGCATTTGCAACCATTAATATTTTGTCTGAGGAAGATTGGAAAGCACACATTGAGGGCTGAAATTGATAGTGGGGAGAGCGTCAGTATGTTTCCCCTCAGGATTTTGAAAGATATGTATTTCCAACATTGGAAAGCAATAGCACAACCAACTGCAGCTACATTAACTGCACATAATGGATTGGTATATTAACACTGAAATGAAGCATTAATTGGTACGTCCGTCACAGCTCTTTTACCTTGTTGAAAGCCCCACAATAGCAGGCCTACCAGCTCCTTAAGCTCATTGCTATTCATGGGATCAGAGATACCAGGAGGGATATCAGATATAGGAATATAGGAAGTTGGAGCAGGAGTAGGCCATTCAGCCCCTTCAGCCTGCTCCACCATTCAACATATCATGGCTGATCATTTACCTCTCATGCCATTTTTCCCACTATCATCTTATCCCTTGATATCAGTAGTGTCCAGAAATCTATTGATTTCTGTCTTGAACATGCTATTGACTGAGCCTCAACAGCCCTCTCGGGGAGAGAATATCAACAATTCGCCACCCTCTGAGTGAAGAAATTCCTCCTCATTTCAGTCTGAAATGGCTGCTATTATGGTTGTTATTAATAACAACCCCATTGAATCAGTCCTCAATTTGAAATTTGAATACCCAGGCCATTTTGATATGATAGTCCGTTTTAACGGGAATGCAGTCTCACACTCACAAGAGGATACAATTCCATCAATAGACCCTCCAAGAAAATGCAGCATTTATATCCCAGACAAATTAAAAGACAATCCGGACAAAATGGAGCAGGATGTAAAGTATTACAGGACACAGAATGGTGTTATTTGATTATGTGCATGGTAAAGGTGAAAGGTGGAAGAAACAATTAGGATATATCTGGACACCAGCATTGAAAAGATGTCCTTACAAGGTTGCAACGTAAGAGAATTTTTGTCCAAAGTTCACCCGTGCAAAATTTGGATGCTGAAAACAGTTACTGGTCTGTTCATCTGACGGAAGGCTCACACAAGTGGACCACATTTTGGACACTATTCAGAAGGTGCTGTTTTCAAAGATTGCCTTTTGGATTATCAGTCAGTCAGGGCTTATCCCAACAGCATACAGACAGTATACAGACCGAATCACTGGAGAGGTTCCAGGGTGTATTTGCATAGCCAATGATATTGCTATAGTTGGCAAGATGAAGAGAGAACACAATCTCAATTTACACATCTTAATGGAGGCAGGATGTTGTGAAGGCCTTGTCTTCAATAGTCAAAAATGCAAGGTGAATGTGTGTCATGTTAACTTTTACAATTCTATATTTTCAAGCAACATTATTTGTCCGGATTCAAGCAAATTGGAGGACACACATTTCATGACTTAATAGAGTTGTTAACATTTAAAATATGTTCCACACAGAGAATAAATTGATATTAGGGACTTGATGGTATTGTAAAATGCAGAGACATGGAAAAATCTATTATCTTTCCACTTGTAATATAGGCTAAGGGAATTTAATATTGGAACTATCACTTTCTGGTGTGTTTGTTTTTGCTACATTTGAACTCTGGCATGGTCTGTCTCATATAATACCATCCTTTCAAACTACACAATGTGCAGCTGCAAAATATTTTACATACATTGTATTGAATAGGCAGAGCTAGTGGGATGGCCTCATAGTCTGATATGAATAAGAAGAGTAAATGTGACTTGGGGTTACAAATGCACAATTACTTTTGCAAAGGATCTCGCCATCAAATACTTGGCTCAAAACTCCATCAAATTTATTTTTCATGTGACACCAGAAATATCTTCTCTTCACTTTCTAAATGTTTTGCCAAACTTGGCTTCATTGGGTGATTTTCTGTTTGCGTGTTGCTCCAAACATGCATTGTATTCATTCTTGGCCTAATGTGAAAAGCAAACCATATTTATCATAATTATGCAGTCAATGTCAATATATGCCTGTAACATATGAAGTAATTTCACAATCTAATGATCTAGTAGCAACTCAAATGTAAATGTACATTGCTTTCCACAGTAGCATGCTAAATTGGCACAGTATACATTTTGTCTTGGTTTCAGGTTCTTGAGTGTTACTTTAGGGTTTGTCTGTTACCCTAAAAATGTTACCATAGACTATTATTCACAAAAACCATCCTTGTTTATTTTCAGATCTATATACATCACAATACCCCGCATAAAATTGTAGTTCTGATTCCCATCAGATCTCAATCTCTTAATCACTAAACACTACATCACAGTTACATCATTGGTTACATCAGTGTCAGGTACTCCTGCTGTTAACCCTTTACTCTACATCCCCATCCATCTCCCCCCTGCCCCCCCCCAAAGTCTTTATCCCAACTACAAACATCCTCCTACATCTCCCTGCAAAGTCTCAGGGTGCGATCTTACAGCCGTTCATGTCACGCTCCCGCTGCAGTGAGGTCAGAGATTTTTTAAAATTCATTCGCGGGACATGATGTCGTTGGCTGACCAAAAATTCTTCCTAGTGATGTAATTTATTGCCCACCCCTAGTTGCTCTTGTTCAGAGGGCAGTTGAGAGTCAACCACATTGCTGTGGCTCTGGAGTCACATGTTGGCCAGACCAGGTAAGGACAGCAGATTTCCTTCCCTAAAGGATGTTACTGAACCAGATGGGTTTTTGCAACAATCAACAATGGTTTCATGATCATCAGTAGATTCTTAATTCCAGAATCTTTTTACTTAATTCAAATTCCACCATCTGCTGTGACGGGATTCCAACCCAGGTCCCCAAAGCCTTAGCTGAATCTCTGGATTAATAGTCCAGATATAATAACCATTAGGCCAGCCAAATCTTTGTTCACTGCAGCGGGATGGGAAAATCCTGCTGGCGTGAATGGTGATAAGATTTGGCTTTCAGACTTCACAGGGTTAGTTGCTGTGCTGCCTTGACCAATCTCCCTGATATGCTCCTGATTTTCTTTTGAGGTTAAGGATAAACTTCATTCTCTCACCATTCGATAGGAATGTCTTCCACCTGGGTAGTTTCACTTGTTTCTGGTACCTTGTCTCCATCAGGATCTAAATAGTACATACAAGCTTCCATTGGTTTTCTTCCCAATGATATCAAGGGCTCTTAGTTTCTTTCTGATATTTCCCTGATCCATTTCATTCTAAAAGATCCTGGTTGCAGAGATCATTTGACTATGAAAACTTCTTTCTTTTGATCTCACATCCACACTCTCTCCCAAGGCTACAGCACTTTCAAGTCTTGCGCTCTGTGCCTGAAGTTGGAATTATGAGCTCGATGTATCTTCATTGCTCTTCACAGTTCCTAACACTCTCATGATCATCTGAAGCAATGTTAAAATGTAATGTTTGTTGTGGAGCCTGAAGTTGTGCTTGCAGCCATCTTCCCATCAATAATTCTGATGGCGAGAACACATTTTTTAATGGTGGGCCTCTGTAGTTGAGAAGGGTTAATATCTTTGTTCTTTTTCCTCAATTCCTTGATTGTTTGAACTCTTCTTTCTTCTGCCCTATTCAGCTAAGGATGTCTCGGTGAGCTGGCCACATACATGAATCTGTATTCTCGCACAAAGTTATAGATCAGTTTGTTGACCAAGGATCCAAGTTCCATTATCTGACACCACAACATCCAGGATGCCATGTGTCCCAAAAATTCTTCTCAGTGATGTAATGACTGCAGTCTACTCACTTCAAACCATCTGGAGTAGTAGTCAAAAATGATGATGAAAACTTTGAACATAAGAACATAACAGCATAAGAACTAGGAGCAGGCATAGTCAATTTAGCCCCTCAAACCTGCTCTGCCATTTAATATGATCATGGCTGATCTCATCTTGGCCTCAATTCCACTTTCCTGCCCATTCACCATCGTCTTTCAAAATCTGTTCACATCATCCTTAACTTTACTCAATGTCCCGACATCTACCACATTCTGGGGTAGTGAATTCTGCAGACTCACAACCATTTGAGAAAAGTAATTTGCCTTTAAACTCAAATGAATCGATTCCCAGGTGCTGCCATGGCCTCAGAGGAAAGGGGGAGGATGCCAGTCATTTGTTCTGCTGCTGGCTACTCACTGCACATGTGATTAGTGATTAACTCTTCAATGGAGTGACTGATACCTAACCACCAAAGCGACTGGTGGGCTGCGGCTCACCATTTTGTTACTCCAAGTGACATTCATGGACTTTTTTGAAGAATGTCGAATCATTTTTGGGATGATGAACTTGCTGTTGAAAACTAAGAACTTATCGATGGTGTTGAGATGTTTATTTTGCTCAAAATTTTGGGAATGTACTCTCACCATCTGTTCTGGAAACACTCTTTTATTTTCATGCACTCATCATCCTGCTGTTCTGCTGGCTTAACCTCTTGTAGTCTTTTCTCAGTGGCTGTTAAGTGCCGGCTCCAATTGAGGGTTGAGAATTTGGTGGCCAGCCAAATCTCCGCTCACTGCAGCGGAATTGGAAATATATATAAATGATGTGGAGGAAAATATAACTGGATTGATTAGTAAGTTTGCGGACGACACAAAGGTTGGTGGATTTGTGTATAGCGATGAGGACCATCAGAGGATACAGCAGGATATAGATCAGTTGGAAACTTGGGCAGAGAGATGGCAGATGGAGTTTAATCGGACAAATGTGAGGTAATGCATTTTGGAAGGTATAATACAGATAGGAAATATACAATAAATGGCAGAACCCTTCAGAGTATTGATAGGCAAAGGGATCTGGGTGTACAGGCACACAGGTCACTGAAAGTGGCAATGCAGGTGGAGAAGGTAGTCAAGAAGGCATATAGCATGCTTGCCTTTATCGGCCGGAGCACTGAGTTTAAAAATTGGCAAGTCATGTTGCAGCTTTATAGAATCTTAGTGAGGGTGCACTTGGAATATAGTGTTCAGTTCTGGTCGCCACACTACCAGAACGATGTGGAGGCTTTGGAGAGGTACAGAAAAGATTTACCAGGATGTTGCCTGGTATGGAGGGCATTAGCTATGAGGAGAGGTTGGAGAAACTTGGTTTTGTTCTCACTGGAACGACGGAGGTTGAGGGGTGACCTGATAGAAGTCTACAAGATTATGAGGGGCATGGACAGAGTGAGTCAGAAGCTTTTCCCCAGAGTGGAAGAATCAATTACTAGGGGGCACAGGTTTAAGGTGTGAGGGGCAAGGTTTAAAGATGTACAAGGCAGATTTTTACACAGAGAGTAGTGGGTGCCTGGAACTCATTGCCGGGGGAGGTAGTGGAAGCAGATACGGTAGTGAGTTTTAAGGGATGTCTTGACAAATACATGAATAGGATGGGAATAGAGGGATATGGTCCCCGGAAGGGTAGGGGGTTTTAGTTAAGTCGGGCAGCATGCTCGGTGCAGGCTTGCAGGGCAGAAGGGTCTGTTCCTGTGCTGTAATTTTCTTTGTTCTTTGTAAGATTCCGGTAAATGGATTTTTGAAGTGGTCATGATTATAATGTAGAAAACATGGCAACAAATTTATATGCACAGCCAGCAATGTGATGGCTAAATATTGACCATTAAGTAAGAAAGAACTCCCTCTCTTCAGTAATGCACGATGCGATTTTTTTTACATCTACCAAAGAAAGTAAACGGGACCTCGGTTCCACTTTTCGTCTGAAAGACAACCCCTCTGACAATGCAGCAATCCTTCAGTGCTGTACAGGAGGGTCAACCTAGAATTTTGTGCCAAGCTACTGGAGCGGGGCTGGTGGAGTTAAAAATAATCATAACACCATGCTTGGTTGTCTCAGATTGATCATGTCATCTTGACTGGGGCTTTGAGGGTTTGCGGTCTCCCTCAGGAACTCTGGTGTGACTCACAGGTCTGTAGATGAGACACAGAGGTGACCAAATTTAGCGCAGACAAATTCAGATATCTGTATCGCGGGATAGTTGCCAAATTTTTATTTCATTTTTCCAATGTAGAATCAACACAATGGGCCTGATTTTACCATTTTGAGTCTAAGTGCCGAATCTGGGCGTCAAATAGATCCGAGCCTGGAATCCTCTTTCTAGCGCGCCCATACGTGTTTTGCCAGCTTGAGTCCAAACCGCGCAGTGGGCGGGGCTTAGCGCTGCCGGAACGATCGGAGCCCTGAACTGCGCATGCGCAGTTCGAAAAAAAATCTGAAGTAGCGCACCCGGGCAGGGAGAAAAAAGCAGAGAGAATGGCTCTCTGACCCAGATCATCTGTTGGGGGGGGGGCGGTGTGGGGGGGGGAGGGAGTGTGTGGGGGTGGGGGGGAGGAGGAGAGAAGGCATGATGGATCATCCTCTTGGGGGTGGGGTGGGTAGGAGGAGGAGAGGAGGTGTGACGGATCATCCTCTGGCGGGGAGGTGGGAGGATGGGGGGATATATGGCAGTGTGTGACGAGAAACTGTGTTATTTTTCTTGATGAAGAGCTTCAATGAATACTTCTAACTTCTCTTGAATCTCACGAACCCTTTTGAGGTCCTCTGCTAGTTGAACTCGCCTTCCTGTCAACAGTTGAATTATTTTAGCATTGTCATCAGCAAAACCCTCCAACACTTCTTTCACATTCTTTTCGAGGCGTTTCACTTCAGTATTTGTTAACTGTTGTCGGAGTGTGCTTGCTGTAATAGCTAGCATTCGCTGAATGCGCCAGAACAGGATAACGTTATTGCATTCAAGCTCAGAATCTACAAAACGCCTTTGGTAATAGTGGAAACCTCTTCTGCAAAGATTACAATGGTTCAGCGATTCCATTAGGAAGTGTTTTTGGTAAACCTGGTGCCAAGTATCTTTAATCAGAATGGTGTCCACATCTACATCTTTGGCCTCCAGGTTTTTACGAACTGTTGTAACTTCATTGTTAGCAAGATAAGCTGTATGTTCCTCAGTGACCTTTAGCAGCCGTTCCAGTTCGGTTTTGGTTTCATTTCGAACATGCTGTTCTGGATCCGTGATTTCCAGTAGAACCACCTTTCTTGCCAATCTGGCCCCACCATATCATGAATTACAGATTCAGTATCTCGAAGACGGGTTTGCAAGGTTTCTTCCAGGAAGTGGATAGCTGCATCCCACTGCTGTTTGTCAGATATGGAACGATCTTCTAAAGCATTGTGCTGGATGACTCGCAGACTGTCTTCAGCCTGCCCATCCCATCTGTGACGTTTTATACTTTCATCTTTAACAGCATGTTTTAGTTTGTCAAAGATATCATCATGGTCCTTCCCTTTGTGTTCTGACATAAATCGAGCAAATTCATCCTCCAAGGTTCCCCAAGCAACCTCTACTGCTTTGTGAGGCAACTGTTTGTCAGTCCACTGCTTGAACTTGATGCCCACTGTGGTATTGAATGTGCCTGAATTCACAGACTGGGCAGCAGGAAGGTCAATATTCTTTAAAAGATCGTTCCATATCTGACAAACAGCAGTGGGATGCAGCTATCCACTTCCTGGAAGAAACCTTGCAAACCCGTCTTCGAGATACTGAATCTGTAATTCGTGATATGGTGGGGCCAGATTGGCAAGAAAGGTGGTTCGACTGGAAATCACGGTCTCCAGAACAGCATGTTCGAAATGAAACCAAAACCGAACTGGAACGGCTGCTAAACATCACTGAGGAACATACAGCTTATCTTGCTAACGGAAGGATGGTGGGGGGAGACCAGCGATCGAGGTAGGTTGGGGGGGGGTCTTCCAGGGGGGCCTGCCTCCAAGGGGGATCTGCCGGAGTGGTTAGTGGGGGGGTCCGCGAAGGATGGTCGAGGAGCATGGGCTTCGGAGGTTCCCCTGCAGAATAGAAATCCGCTTCGGACTTTTATTCTGCAGGTCGCTAAAAGCGCGGATCCGGAACGGGCCAGAAGACGGTAAAGTGGGATTTGGCGCATGGTTCATTAAGTCGATTTAAATGCATGCTAATGAACAGTAATTAGGCAGATTCAATCACGTGCCTTTTGGGTCTATCTGATTTTAAATCCATTGTTTAAAATTGGATGGGTTCTATAATATGCAGCTAGTCCATTCCACCAGACTGCATCACATCAGGTTGAGATGAAAATTTACCACATTGCCTCTTAAGAAGGCACCCATTTTGATTAGTCACTCTCAGGCATTTGACTTCATGACATGCTACTTCCAGGAATGCACATAAATCTTTCAGTTCTTGAGATTCCTTTTCAATCTGTCCTTATAATGCTTCATGAAAGCCTTTGCTTTCCCAGCTGGAGCAGATAATAATCTCCAGAGTGCATTCAGGTATGCTCAAGGTTTAGAATCATAGAATCAGAGAATTCCTACGATGTGGAAGAGGCCATTCGGCCCATCCAGTCTGCACCAACTCTTTGAAGGAGTAACTTACCCAGGCCCTTCCCCCTTCCCCACCCTATCCCCCAACCCCACACATGTCCCATGGCTAATCCATCTAATCTAAACATCTTGGGACACGGAGTGGAAATTTAGCATGGTCAATCTACCCAACCCGCACATCTTTGGACTGTAGGAGGAAACTGGAGCACCCGGATGGAACTCATGAAGACACATGAAGAACATACAAATTCCACACAGACAGTCATCCAAGGCTGGAAAAGAACCCGGGTCCCTGGCACTGTAAGGCAGCAGGGCTAACCACTGCGCCAACATGCTGTACATGCTTGCTCAGTTATTTCAGCTATTCCTTGATCAACATGGTATCAAACGTTGACAAGCCAGGAAGATCCAAGATGTTGGTGTCTGGAAACCTGACTTGCCATTGTTACGAAACCGGACTTGTTGAAAGCAGTGGCTGAGAGTGAGCTGTGTTTGTGCAGTTTGCCATCTTTACATTTGCAGCCCAAGGACAGTCCCCGCTTGCCGGTGCATTGGAAGAGAGATGTGAAAACCTGGGTCAGGTGAATGGGTGCAGAGCACCAGAGTCAGCAAGTGTCTCAGAGAGAGGGACAAAGGAGAGGGTCAGAGAGTCATACCATAAGGAAGTGTGAGGTAAGGTACAAAGACAGGGACAGAAACAGGTCCCAGTTAAGTTAAGGTAAAGAAGCAGAAAACACATGCCAATTAGAAGAAGGGCTAGGGGGAGCAGACTTTAAGTGAAGTATGCTGAGAGGAAGTCCTGCTAGATGAAGAGGGTTCAACAGAAGCCCTGAAGATCCAAGAAGGCAGCAGAAGGTTAGTGACTTGGTGCTGTGGGCCGTTGGGGCAAAGGTAAAACTTTAGAGTAGTGGTGTTCTGCTTAGTGCTGCTGAAGAATTGAAATTGCGCTTGTAAGTTGATGCTTGAATGTGCTCAGGAACCCAGGTGAAGGGAATCTCAGAAGGTGAGATTGAAACTCTGCAAGGTGGACTCTTGTTGAGGCTATACAAGGGTGGAGCATCTTATGAAAAGAATTCCAAGGAGAGATCTTCAAATGTGAATATTGTAAACCCTGATGAAAGAGATGAAGTTTCGGTGAGATTGGTTGGCTTGCAATGTCACAGACATCAGGGCGGGTTATTGCAAAATCCATGGAATCTGTTTTGTTCACATTTGACATTTATTGTGCCATGAGGTGTGTTCAGACAGAGTTGGCTTGTTAATTCACATGTACCTCATACTTAATCTGAATGTTAGAATGTAAGATAGGTATGGAAAATTGCATTATCTTTCTAATCTTGTAGAATCAAGTTTATTTCTGTTTGTTTACAATCTATGGAATCTTGTGGTTTTCTTCACCCAGCAAGTGTCTTGGATCTCAAACTTTGCTTACTTTAAACAAAAAACTATTGGTCCCTCAGCGAATCTCACCAATGGCATGGGTCTAGCCAAGGATCAGAACACCATTAAATGGTCAAGATGTTGCAAGTGGAACCTTGGCTTTGATGTGGCATCTGGAAACTGCTTAATTTTCACCACCATGGACAACAGGCAGCAGGGCCAGTGGACTTTAAGGGCTGAACTCTCACTCTCAGTGCTCCGTCAAAGAATTACCATCACAATAGCCAAGTGAGTGCAGCAAAGTTTCTCGATATTTGAAAAAAAACGTGTTCATGCAACTGAATTGAATATTATTTGGGACAAGTTTTCATTATCAGATTTTGTTGATACAACTAGAGAGAGGGTGTCATCATTCTGTAAGACAATATTCAAGATAAATATAAATTGCAGTGTACAGTTGAATTTGGGGTACAAATTGGATATATGGAGCCCATTTTGTGTGTTTAAAATAGGTGAAATGAGGCCCAATTCTGAAAAACAATGTCCCGTACTCCAAGAAAAAGATTGGAGTCACGCTATTTCAGGCATTCCCGGCAGCTATCAAACAAGCATTTTTCACATAAGTATATGAATTAGGAGCCTAATGTTTGTTATAGATTCCCTCAAAGAGGCTGGGGAGTAATGAGCAAAATAAGCCTCAGCGCTCGCCAACACCACCCCTACCACCACCATCCCCCCGCCCCCCCCCCCCCCCCCCTCCACCGCACCACCCCCTCAGGCAACCATTGCCCACTCCAATTCCCTCCCAAGAACTTAAGACAGGCAAACTAATGGGCTTTTGTCCTCTTGTTGTGCATGAGCAGCCTTCGGAGGCACAACTGGCACTGGTAGCTTGCAAAAAATATTTTAATAAGCAGTCATGTGCCAATGGCTGGCCTCAGGCTTCCTGGTTGGGGTGCCTACTCTCTGCTTAGTGCTGATTCTTGGCAGTAAAATGGATTCACTGTGAGTTTGTGAGCCATAATCTAGATTGTGACATTGTTAGCATTGAAAAGAGTATATGTTATACCACAATTACATAGACAACGGTTGCTACATTTGTATTCTGTTGACATAAATGAAATGGTTCGGCTGTGAACTACACCACACTTATACCCCATTGATACCTATCGCTTTACAATACTGTGGAAGTCATTTAAAACCCTTAAAGCTGTGGGCTCAATATAAATGCTATTATACTATGACCAACCCATTCAAAAATTGTTTTCAATATTTAATCTCCTTCATTGACATGAAGAGGTCTGCATTTTGGTTCTGTGCAGGTGTAAATGCAAACAGGCAAATCCAATTGTATGCTCCTTTCTGCTTCCTGTATCAATGAAATTGGAAAAGGAAAAGTTGTGACCTTCGAAGTGATTTTCTGACTCTGCACTGCTGTTGAGGAGAGTTGCTTGCCGGGAGAGCTCAATGGAAATTCAAGCATCCATTGTTAAGGTTTGTCCAGCTGTAATAGTAGAAAATCGTACTGGATGTTCAGATTTCCAAATGAACTTGGACAGGCAAGGCAAATTGCCAGCAGAAAAACAAACAGATTGAAAAAGGTAGCTGGTTACTTTTAAAATTGGGAATCCAGGTAAGTAATTGGCAAGGAAGGCATTGGGGCTATACTGTGGGCGGGGAGGTATATGAGCTCAAAGCTACAGAGGACCAGACTTTCATTTCCTTTCTGTGAGGCTTGGAGGAGCACTCCAGCTCCTCCTGGCCACTGTAAGAAAGGTTTTCCCTCTGCTTTTTCTCCTCTGGGTTCCTATGAACAAACTGCTTGTTAGATCATTAAAATGCCATTAGGGTCCTAATGACGTCATGAGCAGCATGGTGACCCAGTGGTTAGCACTGTTGCCTCATAGTGTCAGGGACCCATGTTCGATTCCTGGCTTGAGTCACTGTCTGTACGCAGACTGCATGTTCTCCCCATGTCTGCGTGGGTTCGCTCCGGGTGCTCTGGTTTCAAAGACCAAAGAACAAAGAACAGTACAGCACAGGAAACAGGCCCTTCGGCCCTCCAAGCCTCTGCCGCTCCTTGGTCCAACTAGACCAATCGTTTGTATCCCTCCATTCCCAGGCTGCTCATGTGGCTATCCAGGTAAGTCTTAAACGATGCCAGCGTGCCTGCCTCCACCACCCTACTTGGCAGCGCATTCCAGGCCCCCACCACCCTCTGTGTAAAAAACATCCCTCTGATATCTGAGTTATACTTCGCCCCTCTCACCTTGAGCCCGTGACCCCTTGTGATCGTCACCTCCGACCTGGGAAAAAGCTTCCCACTGTTCACCCTATCTATACCCTTCATAATCTTGTACACCTCTATTAGATCTCCCATCATTCTCCGTCTTTCCAGGGAGAACAACCCCAGTTTACCCAATCTCTCCTCATAGCTAAGACCCTCCATACCAGGCAACATCCTGGTCAACCTTCTCTGCACTCTCTCTAACGCCTCCACGTCCTTCTGGTAGTGCGGCGACCAGAACTGGACGCAGTACTCCAAATGTGGCCTAACCAGCGTTCTATACAGCTGCATCATCAGACTCCAACTTTTATACTCTATACCCCGTCCTATAAAGGCAAGCATACCATATGCCTTCTTCACCACCTTCTCCACCTGTGTTGCCACCTTCAAGGATTTGTGGACTTGCACACCTAGATCCCTCTGTGTTTCTATACTCCTGATGACTCTGCCATTTCCTCCCACAGTCCAAAAGATGTGTTGGTTAGGTGTATTGGCCATGCTAAATTCTCCCTCAGTGTACCTAAACAGGCGCTGGAATGTGGCAAATAGGGGATTTTCACAGTAACTTCATTGCAGTGTTAATGTAAGCCTACTTGTGACACTGATAAACTTTGAACTTTTTAAACCTCAATGCTTGCGTATTAATGAAGCTCCTATCTAAGCCAGGTGAAGCAGTTTGGCTGCGGAGCCCAATTAAGATGGCAATCGATTCAAATTGAATGGGAAAAGGACAGTAAGTTTTTATCTTAACTGTGTTCCTGCCCTGTTCCCACCAGGTAGGTTGGATTGAAATTCTTCTTATCTTTGGTTTTCCAGCAGCCAACTTTCCATTCACTTTGTTCCTTTAAAAATGACAGGAAAATAGAAGATTATTTGAAATTATGAAGCCATTGTAGGAGCAACAGAGCAAGCAGGTCTTCATCTGCATTATTTTGTATCAACGTTCGTGAATCAGCTGGATATTTAGGGACTAGAAGCCTTTGTTTTTAGGCAGAACAGCATTGTGTAAAGAGTCCAAATGCATGCAATGAATGTCAATTCAAAATCTGGGAAAAACACCTGACCTGTAGACTTTTGCTTGCCTGACCCTCTGGTTTTATTGGTCGGTCGAAAATTCTTGAAACTGTGGGGTCATCCTTGATACATCCATGTATAAAAAATATTATGGATGCACCAAATGTTCCCCCTGCGCCTATGAGCTGATTTTCATGAATACTGATAGTGCTGTGTAAGCAATAGATGTGATCTGCATGTCCTAGTTGCACATCAGCCCAAACCATCAGCAAGGAATTGCTTAGAGAAGGTACATGTCTCAATGGGCAAGGAACATAAATAACACAGAGGTTATTTTCAGTTCTTGCAATCTTGAGTAAAATAAGATGTCTGCTTTCAGATAAAAAGTCACAGGATTTTCGTATCGGAGACGTTGCATTGAAAATGACGGCTACTTGCTGAGTATCTAACACATGTCAAGATCATTAATAAGGTGTCCACAAATGTGCACCATATGCTATGGAATCCGTGGTTGCCAAGCTTGAGTTTTTTGAGGCAGACCCTAACCGAAAAAGGGGACAGGAAAAAGGAAACAGAAAAGGAAACTGACCCTCCCAGTTTCTCAGGAAACAATTACTGAACCTGAAATGTGGACACCAAAACCTCTAAGTCGACTGAAACTATATAAAGTGATGCAGAGCCATCCAGGCTTAATAGTAGCAGTTGATGAGTCCAATGGTGCAGTACAGGCAAGCAAAGGCCAGATCCCGAAGCTAAGAATAAGTTGATGCAGCAGTTTCTGTCGCTTGAAGATGATGTTAATGGATCTACACAATCCCAGTCTGTTGCAAGCAGAGTTGAGGAGCTTCACAGGTGTGTGTCAATTTTGGTGGGGACTATGCCCATGGAATTGGGGCTGGTTGTTCACTGCTGTCAGATGAGGATCTGACTATTTGAAATCCTTTATGAGGAAGGCCTTTGAAGGACTTTGTGACTGAATTTGTTGTGTGGACTCCTGAACCAATTTGTAAGATCTGTCTTAGTTATATCTAGTAAGAAGTCTCACAACACCAGGTTAAAGTCCAACAGGTTTATTTGGTAGCAAAAGCCACTAGCTTTCGGAGTGCTGCTCCTTCGTCAGGTAAGTGGGAGTTCTGTTCACAAACAGGGCATATAAAGACACAAACTCAATTTACAAAATAATGGTTGGAATGCGAGTCTTTACAGGTAATCAAGTCTCAAAGGTACAGACAATGTGAGTGGAGAGAGCGTTAAGCACAGGTTAAAGAGATGTGTATTGTCTCCAGACAGGACAGTTAGTGAGATTTTGCAAGCCCAGGCAAGTTGTGGGGGTTACAGATAGTGTGACATGAACCCAAGATCCCGGTTGAGGCCGTCCTCATGCGTGCGGAACTTGGCTATCAGTCTCTGCTCAGCGACTCTGTGTTGTCGTGTGTCGTGAAGGCCACCTTGGAGAACGCTTACCCAAAGATCAGAGGCCGAATGCCCGTGACCGCTGACGTGTTCCCCAACAGGAAGAGAATACTCTTGCCTGGTGATTGTCGAGCGGTGTTCATTCATCTGTTGTTGTAGCATCTGCATGGTCTCCCCAATGTACCATGCCTCGGGACATCCTTTCCTGCAGCGTATCAGGTAGACAACGTTGGCCGAGTTGCAAGAGTATGTACCGTGTACCTGGTGGATGGTGTTCTCACGTGAGATGATGGCATTCGTGTCGATGACCCAGCACGTCTTGCAGAGGTTGCTCTGACAGGGTTGTGTGGTGTCATGGTCACTGTTCTCCTGAAGGCTAGGTAGTTTGCTGCAGACAATGGTCTGTTTGAGGTTGTGCGGTTGTTTGAAGGCAAGAAGTGGGGGTGTGGGGATGGCCTTGGCGAGATGTTCGTCTTCATCAATGACATGTTGAAGGCTCCGGAGAAGATGTCGTAGCTTCTCCACTCCGGGGAAGTACTGGATGACAAAGGGTACTCTGTCCACTGTGTCCCGTGTTTGTCTTCTGAGGAGGTCAGTGCGGTTTTTCGCTGTGGCGCGTCGGAACTGTCAATCGATGAGTCGAGCGCCATATCCTGTTCTTATGAGGGCATCTTTCAGTATCTGGACACTATGACAACAGATGAATGAACACCGCTCAACAATCACCAGGCAAGAGTGTTCTCTTCCTGTTGGGGAACACATCAGTGGTCACGGGCATTCGGCCTCTGATCTTTGGGTAAGCGTTCTCCAAGGTGATCCTCCTCATCTGAGCAGATCCTGTGTATACGGAGGGCTTCTTTAACATGTTTAGGGTGGAAGCTGGAGAAGTGGAGCATCGTGAGGTCATCCGTGGGCTTGCGGTACAGTGAAGTGCTGAGGTGACCGTCCTTGATGGAGATGCGTGTGTCCAAGAATGCAACCAATTCCGGAGAGTAGTCCATGGTGAGTCTGATGGTGGGATGGAACTTGTTGATGTCATCATATAGTTGTTTCAGTGAGTGTTCACCATGAGTCCAAAGGAAGAAAATGTCATCGATGTATCTAGTGTATAGCATCGGTTGAAGGTCCTTTGCGGTGAAGAGGGCTTGTTCGAACCTGTGCATGAAGATGTTGGCATATTGAGGTGCGAATGTGGTCCCCATGGCTGTTCCGTGTGTCTGGATGAAGAACTGGTTGTTGAAGGTGAAGACATTGTGGTCCAGGGTGAAGCGGATGAGTTGTAAAATTGCATCTTAGTTATATCTGCCATTTAATGTGTAATTTATAGTTTATAACAGATCACAATTTTTCTGTTAATTCATGGTTAACTGATTCTGAATGTTAGATAATCTCCGATACTCTAAGATAATATTTAGTTTTTGCTTTGTTTATCTCTTGTACACTGAAAAAAATATTTTCTTTTGAACCATGGACTCTTGTGACTTCATTCTTCTAGTAATTAACTGAGGTTTTAGATTTCTTTTATTTAAAAAAAAAGGTACTGGTCTTTGCTGAGATCGTAACATTGAGATGAAAGGGTCCATTAGTTACATGAATTGTACATGATGAATGTTTACAAAGATCTCTGGCTGAGCCTGGCACATAAGGCAACTTTATTATAAACTACAGTGAAGAATCTGATACAGAAGATATGCAGGTACCTTTGTTGCAGGCATGGTAGGTGCTCAGGTGTACTGTCTCCCAGGATATTCATAGTCTCTCACTTGCTCCCTCAAATGTCTTTTCAGTGAGGCAATTATTATTTTCTTCCTCCTCTTCCTTCCCATTATTACTACGACCATATTTGTTTTCTCCTGTCCCTTTAGTCCATGAACTACTTGGCCTAATCTCCCACCAGAACAAGACACTCAATTACTCACATAATCTTTGAAATAACTTCTGAGAGGCTGGTGTTCCTTCACCAAAACTTATTTAGATATAACGGTTTGCAATACTCAAGCGGATACCTTCCCCAACAGAGAATTTACCCCGAGTGCCGGTGACCCAGATACTCTACATCATATGTCTCGATAGAGCTCCCTGATTGGGCAGCCTTAACAGACTTCAATTAGGGAGCTCATTTTCCAGCAGGTCCAACTCATAGACCTCGATGAAGTCATTACAATCTTCTCTGACGCGACCATCTAAAGACCATTCATATCAGAGGTGTAATCTTTTATAATACCAAATCAAGGTAGCTTACCATGTTTAATGTGGACTCCAATGTCACTCGACAATTAGCATGACCTCTTGGTACCCATATTAGGTCCAAATTCCTGATGTTGGTCCTGAAATGATTTAGTTTATACATTTGTTCCACTCTAATGTTTTTTTTATTCGTCTGAGTATATTTCCATTTATGCTGAGAAATTGGCCTTCTGTGTAGCAGTTTGATAGACTGAATGGCTTGTTAGGCCATTTTAGCAATTAGTTAAGAACAGACTGTTGCAGGAATCGAGTCACATTTAGTGCAGACCAGAAAAGGGCATCAGGTGTCCTTCCTTCAAGGACATGCCACTTTATGACAGCCTCATGGTCACTTCAACCAGTACTAGCTTTCTATTGATTGTTCAAACAGTCCGGTGGGATTTGATCTCACGTCTGATTGCATTATTAGTCCAGGCCAGTGGATTACTAGTCTGGAAACATAACCAGTGCACTAGCACACCACAACAATCTGGTGTAAACTTTGGAAACCTGCGCCAAACCTCACTGCAAAGTATATAAAAGATCTGTTTTAATCAAAGGGTTCAAAGTCGACAATTCACACACTCAGCTGATGCAGAGTTTTTTTTTTAATCAAATAATTCAAAGGGTGTAATTCATTCCCTCAGGTTCACACATTGTGTATATTTTAATCATCAGATTCAAAGCTTGCACTCAAAGAGTCAGGCTAATGCCTTCAGTAAATGTTTCAAAAGCTATCCAGTAGTGTAATTTCCACAGGGCAACACATTCTACATTTTAGCAACAAATCCAAATCTACTTTGCAGAGTAGATTTTATGAATTTTCACCCTGGGTGTTGAGCTTCACACATCAGGATTGCATATTGGAAATCTGGGCATGGATGTCATTGTGCTCCACAGGATTTTCCTCCCAATAATTTTAAAAAGGAGTCACTGACCTGTGCGCCCGAGCTCCCGATTGCGATCCTGGCACAAGAAACACAGATTACACACTCTGCAGAAAATACTTTCTAAAAAGAAAACCTCAAGGTTAGTCAGAGTCAAAGAAACAACTCCAGGGACCTGGGTTCAATTCCCAGCTCGGGTCACTGTCTGTGCGGAGTTTGCACATTCTCCCCATGTCTGTGTGGGTTTCCTCCGGGTGCTCCTGTTTCCTCCCACAGTCCAAAGATGTGCAGGTTAGGTGCATTGGCCATGATAAATTGCCCCTTAGTGACCCTGGATGTGTAGGTTAGAGGGATTAGTGAGGTAAATACGTGGGGTGATGGGGATAGGGCCTGGGTGAGATTGTGGTTTGTGCAGACTCGATGGGCTGAATGGCCTCCTTCTGCACTGTAGGGTTTCTATCATTTCTATGAAACAGCCTCAGGATAAGTCCAACATGTACTTTATTTCACACTAACATCTCGGTGTTCTTCACCACCTGATTCAACAATAACTTACAATGCGATAGCACGCCTCACATCCCAAAAGAAGTCAGTGTCTTTTGCAGCGCAAAGCAACTGCAACATAAACTAAAGAACTATAAACATTTGATAAAGAGGGGAAATATTTGGCATATCAGGGGCCGCTTCTCCCAGCCCGCTTCACTGGTCTAGCAGTGCAACAGGCTGGGAAATATCAACGGAGGCCGTAAGCGGGCTCGCCACTGGGCATTTCTCCGGGGCCAGGGTTTTTGGCGTAAATATTTCCATATTTAAATCTCTATTTTAATATCAGTAGCTTCTCCCTCCGCCAGGAGTGGTTCACTCCAGCAGGGTTTACAACAGCTCCCCGCTGGTGGCCCGACCCCGCTGGAATGAACAGAGGCCGTGGGCGCCCCCCAGGATGTCGGGGGTAAGGAGGGGGCACCCAAGGGGCCCAAGGGGCAAACTGGCAATGCCCAAAGGGCACCTTGGCACTGCCTGCTGGGCAGGGGGGCGGGGCCCATTGGGGAGAGATCAGTGGGGGTGGGGTGTCCCGCTGCCACAATGCAGTCGGAATCACAGGCAGAGGGAGGGAAGGGGCTGATCAGGGCTGACCATCGGGATGGGGGGGTCAGAGAGATCGAGGCTGCCGGGGAGAGATGGGGAAGGAATGACATTGGAGCTGACGTGGAGATGTCCGGGAGGCCAGCGATCGGGGGTCGGCAGTGGAAGTGATGTGGGATCATGGGGCTGGCCAACAAACTCCACACAGACAGTCACCCAAGGTTGGAATTGAACTCAGGACCTTGGCGCTGGGAGGCAGCAGTGCGAAGCACTGTGCTACTGTGTCACCCACAAGACATTGGAGAGTATTAAGCAAGGGAATACGATTTATATGGTTGACCTAAAGTGAAATACACATCCTTAAAATCCAAAATAATGCCACTCAGGTAGGAAATCCCTGCTACCACAATGTGCAGGGGCATCTGACTAGCGTACCAAATGCCATCTCCCCAACATTACAGGACAAAATCACTAGAGGGAAAGGAAGCTTACAGCTTTAAGATTTAAAAAAAACAGAATTCGATAAGAAACTTATTATTCCATTCCTCGGAGCTTAGCCAGATTTTACAGCTGGAGGCATTATTGTACCAAAACTCAGAACTCCATAGAGAAAGTAAAAACCAAAAATGTTTTGACTTTAACTAATATTAAATTCTGGAAGAAGTGCTGATGTGGATTTTCCCCCAGAGTAGAATATGGATGACTGGTCTCGATGCCGAGGCCATTTTTAGGGCATGGGCCTAGATAGCAGCTAATTGCAAGGCTGCAGCTGGAAACCAAGTGACCAACTCACTGACTCGAGGCCACAGCATTATGAGGCGGTCCAGCCAATCTCTAGAGCAGTAGAGGTTAGGTTCCTGATTGGGGTCCAGATCTACTGAGGGTAGAGAGCTGATGTGGCAGTGGCCCAGGCTAGCTTTCTGGAGTCTGAAGGAGTACCCCAACTTTTCAATGCCTCCATATAAATTAAGAAAACCCATCTCCCGTGCTCTCTTCTGCTGGCCTGATGGCCTGAGAGAAGCATGCTACATACTGTTCAATCCAAAAATGGTGTCGGGCTCCTGTGGCATCTTTCGTTTTTAATGGTCCTAGCTACTGACTCTAGGAGCCATTCAGAAGTAAACCCCAGTGAGCACTATCACTGAACAGGCCCAATAAAGGAGTGGAGGGCCATTGCTCGCTATTTTTAATCTCCTTTCTATCCCCATTTCCAATGAGTGGAAGGAATGAAAAACCAACCTTTTGTCTCATCCTGTTACTAACATCAGACTGGAGAGTGGAGCAATAATCTTGGGTTTGATGAAAGAAGTGGAGAGGATTCTAATCGATATTTGAAAGCTCTTGCTTCTGATGTGGCCATCAAGGGGTTGTATATAAATGAGTTCAACATTTTAGTGAGACTAACAATGACTCCAAGCTGTCAGTAACAAACTAAGTGTTGAAAAATTTTCAAAATAAATATTAAAAAAGGGCCAGAAACCCATGTTACACAATATGGACACAAGGCTCCCTTCTGAGGGTTGAATTTTAAGGAGAGACCCATTTCTGCTGATTTATATCCAATTTTAATTCTGGGAAATATTTTTGTAATATTTTTGTAATAATTAGTGTTCCACATACTAAATAATCAACTCAGCCTTACCATTCATCTCTGATTTCTCTTTTCATACTTAATTACCCTCTCAGCACGGTGGCACAGTGGTTAGCACTGCTGCCTCACAGCACCAGGGACCCGGGTTCAATTCCGGCCTCGGGTGACTGTCTGTGTGGAGTTTGCACACTCTCCCCATGTCTGCGTGGGTTTCTTCCGGGTGCTCCGGTTTCCTCCCACAGTCCAAAGATGTCTGGGTTAGGTGAATTGGCCATGCTAAATTGCCCTTTGTCGGGCGATTAACAGGGTAAATATGTGGGGTTACGGGGATAGGACCTGGGTGGGATTGTTGCTGGTGCAGACTCGATGGGCCAAATGGCCTCCTTCTGCACTGTAGCGATTCTATGATTACTGCAAATAACATATTAATGATTTTCTTTAAGAAGGGAAAGCTATTTTCTTTCTTTATTGTTATTGTGTGGGTTCGTTCTACATTTTCACTTGGGAGTTTCCCCAGGTTGTGCTGCCTTTTTCAACACAGTGGGTGGCTATTTCCAATCCCGAGAGAAGCAGGTTTACAGGTGGATGGGGCGCAGACAATGCAGCAGGAGCTTCAAAAACCGGCTCCTGCCCCTCATGGGGGTCACCAATCCTGTCAGAGGCCAGCGTTAAGCCATTTTGCATCCCGTCAGTTGGATGCAGATGAAGACCTGAAAGGAATTTCTCCACCATTCATCCACCCCACACCCCTATCCAATTATCTGTGTTGCCAGCAGGATATCACACCTGTCTGGTACATGTTCAGACCAACATGGCATGGAGATGTCATTACTCACCTGCAAGAAGGCAACTTGCAAAGATTGGAAGATGGAGGCCTCCAGCAACTGT
Source organism: Mustelus asterias (assembly GCF_964213995.1). Lineage (NCBI taxonomy): Eukaryota > Metazoa > Chordata > Chondrichthyes > Carcharhiniformes > Triakidae > Mustelus > Mustelus asterias. Next base: position 48,297,297 of record NC_135806.1, on the reverse strand, counting down.
GCACCCTGGAAAACAACATGCGCCCCCACTACATAACTCTCCCCCTTATCTACCCATCCCCCCCGCCACTACTCAGACCGATCGCGACCCGCTGCCCCACGTCCCCCCCACCAATCACCCACAAAGTGGCAGCGGACCCCCCTCCCCCACCACCCCACCAGAGATCCATTAATTCAATTTAAATGCATACAAATGTATTTAAATCGCCATTGCGTCCTTTTGGGCGCGATTCGGATCACGGCCATTTTCAGGCCTTGGTAAAGTGGGCATCTGCGTAGACGCGGGCGCCGATCGCGTTAATGGCCTCACGCCCGACTTTACCAAGTTTTCGCGCCCGTTAAAGCGGGCCCATAGGACTTTGAGTGGTCCGGGGATGAGTCACTCATCATCTTGACCTTACTTTTGATGCCACGGTGCTGACATGACAATTCTAGTTATGCTTTTGGTGTACGGTGACCTCCCATCCACAAGATGCTGGTGGTGGTGGGTCTTAATGATACTATGATGCCCCTTCACCCATTCTTTGATTTGATTTGATTTGATTTATTATTGTCACATGTATTAGTATACAGTGAAAAGTATTTTTTCTTGCGCGCTATAGAGACAAAGCATACCATTCGTAGAGAAGGAAAGGAGAGAGTGCAGAATGTTGTGTTACAGTCAAAGCTAGGGTGTAGAGAAAGATCAACTTAATGCGAGGTAGGTCCATTCAAAAGTCCATTCAGGAAGAAGCTGTTCTTGAGTCATTTTGGTACGTGACCTCAGACTTTTGTATCTTTGTCTCAAAGCAAGAAGGTGGAAGAGAGAATGTCCGGGGTGCATGGGGTCCTTAATTATGCTGGCTGCTTTTCCGAGGCAGCGGGAAGTGTAGACAGAGTCAGTGGATGGGAGGCTGGTTTGCTTGATAGACTGGGCTTCATTCATATCAAAAAATGATATGGGGCGAGATTGTCCCAGCCGTGTGTTTCCCACCAACAGGAGGTGGCACATTGTTTGCTTGCGGCGGGATTCTCTGGTCCCGCCACTGTCAATGGGAATGCCCATTGACGTCACCCCATGATGGCGGGAAACCTGCGGGCAGGGATGTGCTGCCAGCAGGACTAGACGGATGATAAATTAACTAATTTCATGGAATCATAGAATCATAGATTCCTACAGTGCAGAAGAAGGCCATTCGGCCCATCAAGTCTGCACCGATCACAATCCCACCCAGTCCCTATCCCCGTAACCCCATGTATTTACCTTTGCCAATCCCCCTGACACTAAGGGGAAATTGAGCATGACCAATCCACCTAATCCGCACATCTTTCTGGCAAGTTCTGGCCCAGGAGCACATCAATCTGTAGTGGCCATTCCAAAATGACTTACGCCATCAGGAGCAATTTTGATCCCTGCAGCCAGATTATTCTAATTGTTGACATGTGATACATGACCTTTCTAGGTTAACTTTCACATCTTTATTAAAATAGCAACTGTTGCCATTTTGGGGGAGGAATCTAATCCATTCTTAGAGAATGAAAAAGAATTAGCTCCATTGCTTGAACTGCGTTGCAAAGTATCCAAAGTACTTTCAATCCATTATTTCATACATTTGTTATTCATGTGTTTTTGCATGTTTTGGGGAATTTTAATATTTTTATAAATATACTTATTCTCATGGCAGCTTATCATAGAAATCATAGAAACCCTACAGTGCAGAAGGAGGCCATTCGGCCCATCGAGTCTGCACCGACCACAATCCCACCCAGGCCCTACCCCCACATATTTACCCGCTAATCTACGCATCTCAGGACTCTAAGGGGCAATTTTTAACCTGGCCAATCAACCTATCCTGCACATCTTTGGACTTATGGTAATTCTGTTCTGCTAAAAACAGAATAAAAATGATTCAGAAAGTACAACTGGACCACTAGGGACAGTTTGGCGTAAGCATTTTCGAAGGATTATTACATGTGCTATTACTTCTTCTTTTCACATATTCATGTCTTGTTTCTGAAAAATAAATGAGTAGAAAACCAAACCTTTTAGCGATGCCAACGTCTAAGAGCCTGTTGAATGATTCTTGTATTCATGCATCTCTGATTTTTGCGCTATTATTTTTTAGCTATCCATTAAAACTGCTGTAAATCCTATTCCCTGTGCAAGTGACGGTCACAAGGAAAAGTAATGATGCACAAACTGCGCGCAGATGGTTCAATGGCTCTTCTGTGACTTTGGCTTAAATTGAATTTAATCACTCACCACGAATTTCTATTTTAACAATCAATAACTTGCATTTACAGTGTCCCCAAGCTGAAACTAGGCTAGATCAAAGAGTGTTCAGTCTGAGTACATGCTGTCCACCCTAAGTTATATAACACTATACACTAGAACATCTACTACAGTTATTAGTATTTGTCTTTTAAAGCTATATGCCAGAGAAGCAGCCTAAGGCATGTTTGGCTGATAGCTGCTCAGCATGTTCTTGCAGCATGATCTTTGGGTTGGGAATTCATAGACTCATTGAATCCCTACAGTGCAGAAGAGACAATTTGGCCCATCGAGTCTGCACCAACTCTCTGACAGAATGGCTGGAATTTTCCGGCCATTCAAGCCGGCAGGGTTCTCTGGTCTCGCCGGCGGCCCACCCCCCGCCCATGGGTTTCCCACCAGCATGGAGCGGCGTCAATGGGTTTCCCACCAGCATGGAGCGGCGTCAATGGGAATTCCCAATGAGAATCCCACTGCGAGCAAACATCGCGCCACCTCCCGCCGGTGGGAAACACGTGGCTGGGAGGCCAGAGAATCGCGCCCAGAATCTTACCCAGGTCGTCTCCCTGGCTCTAGCACCATAAGCCCACACATTTACCATGGTTAATCCATTTAATTGACACATCCTGATCCGATGTAGTATGCCCCGCCACCGGTGCCAGCGAGAATGGAGAATTTGGTGCTCAGCCAAATCTCCATTCACAGCACCGAGACCGGAGAATCTCAGCCACAGGCAAGGTCGGAGAATTCCGACCATGGGCAAGGTCGGAGAATTCTGGCCATGATCTTTTGGTTTTTATTGTCCTTGCTGATTTATACTGAATACATAAGGAACTGTTTTGCTCCTTTTTCTGAAATGGTAGCTCTGACAAATAACAAACATTTTTGTGATTTTAGCTGAACTATTTTGATTTTGTTTGGTTATAGCTCCTTCCACCAAAGTGATGCCAAGGCTGACATCTCACTACAGTTGCACGACATCTGCCCTCAATCATCTTAGCCAGATAACTTGCTGTGTTTAGAAGTAAGCAAAGTTTGACTGAACATTACTTACTAGTTTGTGTAGTTTTATGCACTGCTATTAATGAAATACAAATAATCACGCCATCCACTTTAGACGCTTTGTTAGCAGATAACAGGAACACCCCCATGGAGGAGAGTAATCCCCCCTCCCACGAATCACCCCACCCCCCGTTCCCCCCCCACCACCACCACCAGTGCCCAGCATTTCTTCCTGGCATTGCCCTCTGGCTAGGGGCCACTGCCTGGTATACTGCCAGGTGCCAGGGGGGCAATGCCCAGATATGGCCCTCAACCCCCAGGGCCGACAGGCACCCCTGCACCCCTGGTGTGGTCACCACAGTTGTTTTTTGTCTTTGAGAATTAGCAGCCATTTAGGGATTTGCACCCACAGCTAATGGGGCCGGTAAATCGCGGCCAAGTATTTTTAGATATGATAAATAGAGAAATCAGCTTGGCATAACTAGTTATGATGCAGATTCATCCGACACTTTGTAAATCATGATACGAATTAGCAACTAATACATTGGAGAACAGCTCCAGAGGCTTAGGATTACTGTCTGCACAGCCGAGTTGTTTTTGACCAGTGAAATTATCTATTAAAAAAATTGTTTGAGTTAATTTAATTAATCTGTTCATGTATTACTTCTTCCCTCTTTGGTGATTAAATATCTGTAGACCTTTCAAAATGCAAAATTGGGTCAGGGATGAGGAGGACGATCCCAAGAGGGGCCTTCTCTAGGCCGCAACAGATCCTCTTGGGCTCAATAAAGCAGAATTAAAAGTTTGCTGGGTCATTTTTTTTAAACATTCACCAGCAACCCCTTTAATTATAATCAGGGTTGTACAACTGAGGTAGGAGCCTAGTTTTCATATTTAAACATACAGTCTCAAGCAGATGGCCACTCAACCATTTACAGATCCATTTGATTAATTGTATCCAGGTAGGCCTTAGGCTTAAAGGGGTTGGCTAATGTGCCTATCCTACTTCCAATTGCTAGACAGTTGTTTTTCAGTGTCTGATTTGTGTTTCTGTAGCTGATTCATTGGATCTTTTTAGTATGTATGTGTCTCTATTTCTCCACACACACAGGCAAAGTTGGTTAAAAGCAACAACTTTTATTCAGCCAGAATAGATCACAATCTATCATTGCCAGACATAACCTCAAATTGACAGACTTCAGAAAACAGCTACTTTCTCAGAAAATGAAAAGACACAGGCTGGAATCTTTCACCCTGCAGTCAAAGTGGGAATGGTTCCCATCGGGGGACAGAGTGGCTGAACACGTACAACCTTGCGCTCTTCACTCAGTCATCAATGTGAAGCATGAATCCCATGCCAGGGGTGGGCAGGAAGTCACCGGCCCTGCTGTTAATTCATGGAGTCAAAGGTCTGGGCACCATACTAGAAAGTCACCTGGACAGCCATGCATTCACTCACTGCAGATCAGGAGTTCCATACACTGCATCCACAACAACGTCAAGGAGAAGGAAACAACCTTCGACTCCATTGTGGGAAGTACTGTTTCCCCAGGATGATAGCAGAAGGCCCTCTATTCTGTCCACAGCAGCCTGGGAGGAGATCACAGGCATGGTAAGCCCCCATAGGGGCCAAAAGAAGAGCCTGGCCAGTAGTGCCAGAAAAGAATGAATGATCTGCTGTAGTCTGCCTAGACAAGTGCAGTATCTACTTACTGCAAACTGACACTCTCATAACAGCATCAGACAGTCAAAAGAATGGAATACACGAGGATGTCATACATGACCAGCAGATTGGACATCAGAATTAAATATGTACCAGCCACTTTAAGCTCTCAATTGCATATCAGTTTCAGGTGAAGTGGCTTCATATTTACTAGGGAGGGTTCAGCAGCTGCCATAGGTGTGCATGCTTCTGAACTGCTCATGCATCCATTGGGTCACAATGCTTCTGTGTTTCTGCAGAAGAATGCCCACAACAGCAAGGAGATGGCCAAGACCAGAGCAGGAAATGTCAGAGGTCAGGAACATCAGTCTGCGAATTTCACAGGGGAAGAACAAGACCATCGCCGAGCTGAAGGTGAGATAAGACTGTCCCAGGAACTCAGTGAAAACACAGCTATGGAGTTCCTAGACTTATGCAAATAAAGCACTGGTACAGTTTTAGGCCCAAGGACTTTAAGCTTATTCTAGCCTGGAGTCACCTGATATCGGCATAGCTGAGATTTCTGGAGTTTGGTAATGATTGATTTTGTTACATAATATAAAATAAAACCAGAAAATAATTGAAATACCCAAGCAGGTGTGGCATCATTTGTCGAGAGAGAAATAGAGCTAATGTTATAAAGTTAACGTCCTTTCGTCAGAACTGGAAAAAGTTAGAGATGTAGGAGGTTTAAAGCAAATCAGCACTATGTTCAGCTTAATCTCAATTAAAGGATAGCGTTTACTGGGGGTCGCAAGTTTCTGCCATGGATCTTCATGTGAGCGAACAAGCCAATCCTCAACCCAGAATCTTTCAGCACATAGGACATCCCATGAGGTAGTGCAATCCAGAGCAGGGTTCGTTTCCATTTCTTTCCTTCTCTGCCTCTGCATTAAAACATTTTGGACTCAAGGCATGTTGCAGCTCTATGGATGCGCTATCACCATTTTGAATGATTGGTAGCAAGCTCCTCCCAGTCATTAATGCAATGCTTCAAGGAGAACTTCAGAATGTCTTTGAAGCATTTTCTTTGATCTACCTGGAACACTGGCCATTTGAAAGTTGAGAAAACAGGTCCTAACTGGAGGAGATGGTGTTCCTATCTGGGGAGATGGTTTTCCTATCTGGGAACATGGTTTTCCTATCTGGGGATATGGTTGTCCTATCTGGGGAGGTGGTTTTCCTGGTTGGGGAGGTGGTTTTCCTATCTGGGGAAATGGTTTTCCTGGCTGGGGAGGTGGTTTTCCTGGTTGGGGAGGTGGTTTTCCTGGCTGGGGAAGTGGTTTTCCTATCTGGGGAAATGGTTTTCCTGGCTGGGGAGATGGTTTTCCTATCTGGGGAGATGGTTTTCCTGGCTGGGGAAATGGTTTTCCTGGCTGGGGAGATGGTTTTCCTATCTGGGGAGATGGTTTTCCTGGCTGGGGAGATGGTTTTCCTATCTGGGGAAATGGTTTTCCTGGCTGGGGAAATGGTTTTCCTGGCTGGGGGGATGGTTTTCCTGGCGGGGGGATGGTTTTCCTGGCTGGGGAGATGGTTTTCCTATCTGGGGAGCTGGTATTCTTATCTAGGGACATGGTTTTCCTGGCTAGGGAGACAGCTTTCTGCCATCTGCACAGAATTCCAGTCCATCATAATTAATTTTATTGGAGTTTTGCCTAGATTCTTGTGGAACTGGTTTTAAGGAGGACACGAGCATTGGTTCAATGGTCCGGCCATTGGAAGTGGCGGAGGCATGGCTGATGGAATTTCTCCAACATTCTTCAATGTCGCTGATACACAATCTAGGGTCTCACTGCAGTATAAGAGTGTGGTGACAAAAATTATTCTGTACACTAGGACTTTTGTTGATGTGTAAAGATCTTTGTTGTCAAACATTCACTGCTGTAAGTTTTATGAAAGGAGAAACGGGCACGGCTGATCCAGTTTTGAATCTCCTTTGTGAGGTGGCTTTTGAGAGAGGTAGCTGCCAATGTGTGGGAAGAGTCCAATATTCCAGGGTCTCCTTCAACAAATATGGGAGATGGAATATTTGGGCTTCCCAGGCATGGGTCTTATGGATATATGAGTCTTGTTCAGGCAACATTCAAGGACAGGCCAAGTTTCTCGTATCCAAAATGGAAGAGATAAGACAAGCTTGCCGATCTGATGCAGAGTGCTATTTAAAGCAAACACAAGGAGAGAAAAAGGTGAGAGGAGAGGTAAAACAAAATTAACTATCCATAGTAAAATGGAAGACAGGAGAGATTAAAGAGACGATTGTTCAAGGCAAAAGCAGGTGATAATGGAGCAAGAAAAGAAACAAAAGATGTGACTAGAGGAGGTATAAATGGGAAAGCAGAATCATTACCAACAAATTCCACCCATACAAAAAACCAAAAACACACAACAAAATGGGCATGAAGGCTGTGACCTGAATTTGTTGAACTCAATTTTGAGTCTAGAAATGTGTAAAGTGCTTATTCAAAACACGAGGTGCTGTTCCACAAACTGTGTGGCACCTCATTGGAACACTACCGGAAGCCAAGGACTGTGAGTTCAGTGTGAAGATGGGGGCGAGAATTATTTATTTATTCATTGAATGGATGAATGAATGAATGAATGAATGAATGAATGAGTGAGTGAGTGAGTGAGTAAGTGAGATAGGTAGGTAGGTAGGTAGGTAGGTAGGTAGGTAGGTAGGTAGGTAGGTAGGTAGGTAGGTAGGTAGGTAGGGGGGAATCAAAATGGCAGGTGACTGGAATTTCATGGTCACACTTATTTGTGGGATGAACAGAGATGTTCCACAAAATGGCCAGCCAGTCTATATTTAGCCTCTCCAATGTAGAAGGGACATTATGAGACAGTGATAGAAATAGAAATAAATTGCTGTTTCGTCTAGAAATAATGTTTGGGCCTTAGATGGTGAGAAGGGAGGAGGGAAAAGAACAAGTGCTGCATCTCCTGCATTTACATGGAAGGTACCATGGGAAAGCAAGGGAATGCTGTGGATTGAGGATTGGACCTGAATGATGTGGAAGGAGCCATCCCTATTGAAAGCGCACTGGAGGAGAAGATACGTTTGGTGGTGGCACCATGATGAAGGTGGTGGAAATGGCAACAGGATGATATGTTGAATGCAGAGGCAGTGAGGGATGGTGGAAGGTAAGTGCAAGAGGAACCCTATTCTGGGCTGGCGGGGAGGTGGCATTTAAGGCATGGGCATGAAAGGTTAGAAAATGGAACAGCAACTTATATTCATTGAATTTAATATAATGTCCTTAGACTCTTCACAGAAACATTATGAAACAAAATATGATGCCAAGTGATGTAAGGAGATGTTAAATCAGATGACAAAAGCTTGGTAAGATAGGTAGATTTTGTAGAGTATCTGAAGGAAGAAAGTAAGTTAGAGAGCCTACACAGTGCAGAGAAGAGTTTAGACTCCAGGCAGCTGAAGGCACAGTCACAGTGTTAAATTTGGGGATATTCAAAAGGCCAGAATTAGTTGACTGCTAATATCTCAAAGGCTTCCGAGGCTGGAGCTGATTACCAAGCTAGAGAGGAGCAGAATTTTCAAAATTAATTGAAACTAAAGATGAAAAATTTAACATCAAGGTATCGCTTGACTAGGAGTCAATGTATGGCAGTGGTGTGATTGAATTTGTGGTTTCAAACCTTGTATTTTTGAGACAAACTCCAGCTGGAGCTGTAGCAAAAACATCAGCCTAGCGACAGGGAAATTGAACCCTCAGGATTCTAGGAAAACTAGCACTGAAATCGAAATAGAAATGAAAACTTCAGATCTTTGGGAAAACCAACATTGAATCAAACTAGGTTAAAAAGACAAACAGCCATTCAGGTTCAGATCCCAGTACAGACAGGTTGGAGGAGGAGCTGGCAACAGGCAAAATACACAGTTTCTGTATCTGTCTAGTTACTTGAAGACAACATCCATGGATTCACACCGACAGGTCATCATGAGCAGTGTTGAGGAGTTTCTGCAGAACTGTGTCATTTTGGGTTGTCCTGTTGACTGGGGATTAGGCTAAATCCTCAAAAGGAGCTGGGATTTTACCACATAAAGTTCAGAGTTTTACAAGGCTTTGTGGCTGAAATTGGTGCTATATATCTTGTGTGAACTACTTAGTAGTAAGATCTACCTTTTTCGTATCTGCTACTTAATATGCAATTTATTGTTCCTATTGACCACAATTGGTTTGTCAAATCATTTTTAACGTATGTTGATTTTGGTTTGTTGTTAAACTAACAGTTATAAAAATTTGAACGCTAAAATCTTGACAATTGGTTTTCTTACTGGTGTCATTCAGTAAGTTTTGTTCTTTCCGTTTGTTGGTCTTGATGGAAAGTGTAACAGTGAGCAGAGGAATGTATAATGGGACTATGAGTGAGTAAGGACCCGGGCAGCAGGGTTTGAATAACCCCAAGTTTACAGAGTACAGAATATGGGGACCAGCCAGGAATGCACTAGGACAGTCAATGCGAGAGTTTAAAAAAATAATGTGGGTTTCAGCAGCAGACAAGTTGAACGGACGTGTTCTGGATGCTGTTGACCAATAAATTCATTTTTGTTGCAATTTAAAAATCAATTCTCACAATGCTGTATTTAAACAAAAGAATATAAGAAATAGGAGCTGGACTAAATCTTCGGGCCCATCGAGATACTTCACCATTCAATACAATCATGGTTGATCTTCAACTCACTTTGCCACCTGCTCCCCACAAGCCTTGATTTTTTGAGAGAGCAAAAATCTGTTGAATAAATTGCCTTCAAGTTTAATGCACCCAAAATCTTTAGCAGAAGGCAGAAGCCCTTTATATTTCCCATATTGGAAGTGCTTCATTTGTTATTCTTTTACTCCAACCAAAAGACAGTACCAGACTAAGCTAGAGTTCCAGGCTAGCCACACCGATCTCCACCGACTATGGCAAGGTCTGCAAGACATAAAAGGCTACAAGATGAAGGCATGTAAAATCACCGGCTCCAACGCACCCCTCCCTGATGAGCTCAATGCATTCTATGACCGTTTTGAGTAAGAGGTCAGCAAGAGCATGCCCTCCACCCTGGAAGCCCTGGATGAACCTGTATCTGGGGTCACCATTGCGGATGTCAGAGCAGCTTTCTTGAAGGTCAACCCACGGAAAGCAACTGGCCCGGATGGGGTACCCGGACATGCACTCAGATCCTGCGCGGATCAGCTGGCGGAGGTAATCACAGATATCTTCAACCTCTCTTTACAACAATCTGAAGTCCCTATTAGCTTCAAGAAGATGACCATCATCCCGGTACCTAAGAAAACCGAGCAACCTGCCTTGTGAGTTTGTCGGGCAACTCAGGCCTTTTTATGAGCTGGGAAAAGGACTTGAACTCTAAAGAACTGTGAAAGTGGCCACATTTGGCTGCAGGACTTGACCAAAAATGTCCCAGGGAGCCCAGCCAGCCTGTGTGTGTGTGTGTGTGTGTGTGTGTGTGTGTGTGTGTGTGTGTGTGTGTGAAGGGGCCCAGTCCAAAAATTGCAAGCAGCCAGAAACCAGGCGGACTGCTGATTAGGTTATCACAGTAAGAAGTCTCACAACACCAGGTTAAAGTCCAACAGGTTTATTTGGTAGCAAATACCATAAGCTTTCGGAGCGTGCTGCTCCTTCGTCAGATGGAGTGGTAATCAGATAACCACTCCATCTGACGAAGGAGCAGCACGCTCCGAAAGCTTATGGTATTTGCTACCAAATAAACCTGTTGGACTTTAACCTGGTGTTGTGAGACTTCTTACTGTGCTTACCCCAGTCCAACGCCGGCATCTCCACATCATGATTAGGTTATCAGCAGCACAAAAGTGAACTGACGACATCACCAGACTAGGCCGGCAGCAAGACAATACACCTGGTCTGGACTCAATACAGGTGATAATGGCCTTGTCCCAGAGCGAGGAGAAGCCCATTTCCATAATGGGAAAATGATTAAACGATCTCTGATGGAACAATAAAGTAAGAAGTTTAACAACACCAGGTTAAAGTCCAACAGGTTTATTTGGTAGCAAAAGCCACACAAGCTTTCGAGGCTCTGAGCCCCTTCTTCAGGTGAGTGGGAATTCTGTTCACAAACAGAACTTATAAGACACAGACTCAATTTACATGAATAATGGTTGGAATGCGAATACTTACAACTAATCCAGTCTTTAAGAAACAAAACAATGGGAGTGGAGAGAGCATCAAGACAGGCTAAAAAGATGTGTATTGTCTCCAGACAAGACAGCCAGTGAAACTCTGCAGGTCCACGCAACTGTGGGAGTTACAAATAGTGTGACATAAATTCTGATTCTAGGATCGCATGATAAAGACTCAGGAGGAAAAAAGCAGAAATATTTATGTGAAATAGTGTGACATAAACCCAATATCCCGGTTGAGGCCGTCCTTGTGTGTGCGGAACCTGGCTATCAGTTTCTGCTCCGCGACTCTGCGCTGTCGTGTGTCGCGAAGGCCGCCTTGGAGAACGCTTACCCGAATATCAGAGGCCGAATGCCCGTGACCGCTGAAGTGCTCCCCAACAGGAAGAGAACAGTCTTGCCTGGTGATTGTCGAGCGGTGTTCATTCATCCGTTGTCGCAGCTATTACCTGGGATGGGATCATCTGATCTCTATGGAATGTAAGATCGCAGCTACAGATAACACTAGCAAGCCTTTGTCTGTGGAACTGCCGGTTGGAAGGGGACGGAGTTGGCAGGAAAAAAATTCAAGTTTTACAATATAAAAGGATGGTCAGGCCGGCCATCTCTCTCTCCTCTCTCCACTCTCTTCTCCTGATCCTGACTGCCTCTCGTTCGTCTCCAGTACGCAGCCCGAAGCCCACTGAGCAATTTAAACTAGGATTGTGAGTATCCTCCGGTAATTCGCGAAGTTCCCGAGATCATCATAGTGGATGAGGCTTTGGGGAAAGAGGGGGCGGGGGGGGCTTTTGCATGCACCTTTCATAGTTTAAGACACTGGTAAACTTGTGTAAAGTAAGCATTCTCGTTGTGTCCGTTTTAGTATTCCTTCCATAGCTATAGTCTTATAGAGCATAAGGCATTGTGTGTTGTTTTCCTGGTGTTTGGTGATCTTGACCTTGATGTTTTAACAAATATATATATATCTTTGACTTCCATTGGAGTCCGTTTTGATCTTTTCAATTTCTCACCAACGATCCCTGACCAAGTCACAATATTAAATATCCCTTACCATAATTCCAGAGTCTAGAACTGAGGGTACCCTGGGCGCTTCAAAACTGCCCACTCAGGAAAGGCTGCCAGGTAGTGGATAGGCAGCAGTTTCCTTTTCTCTCTCTTGGGAGCACTACTCTAGTGAAGTAGACGCAAGGTGGCCGTTGTTCCATCGGCGAAAGAATCACTCGGGCATTGGTGGGGTTTGGGTAACGGAGAACCAAACCTAAAATAAGCCCAGTGGAGTTAAAAAGAGGGATCCCGCTACAGCCTTAATGACTATCGGCTGGTGGCTCTGACATCCATCATTATGAAGTGCTTCGAAAGGTTAGTCATGGCACGAATCAATTCCAGCCTGTCGGAATACTTGAATCCACCACAGTTTGCCTACTGCTGCAACAGGTCCACAGCAGATGCCATTTCCCTGGCTCTGCACTCAACCCTGGAACACCTAGATAACAAAGACACCTATGTCAGGCTCCTATTTATTGACGACAGCTCAGCCTTCAACACTATTATTCCCACGAAACTCATCTCCAAACTCCGTGGCCTGAGCCTCGGCACCTCCCTCTGCAACTGGATCCTGAACTTCCTAACTCACAGACCATAATCAATAGGGATAGGCAACAACACCTCCTCCACGATAATCCTCAACACCGGTGCCCCACAAGGCTGTGTTCTCAGTCCCCTTCTGTACTCCTTGTACACCTATGACTGTGCAGCCACATTCCCCTCCAATTTGATTTTCAAGTTTGCTGACGACATCACCGTAGTGGGTCAGATCTCAAACAATGATGAGACAAAGCACAGGAATGAGATAGAGAATCTGGTGAACTGTGTGGCAACAATAACCTCTCCCTCAATGTCAACAAAATGAAGGAGATTGTCATCGACATCAGAAAGCGTAAAGGAGAACATGCCCCTGTTTACATCAATGGGTACAAAGTAGAAAGGGTCGAGAGCTTCAAGTTTTTACATGTCCAGATCACCAACAAACTGTCCTGATCCCCCCCATGCTGACACTATAGTTAAGAAAGCCCACCAACGCCTCTAATTTCTCAGAAGACTAAGGAAATTTGGCATGTCAGCTACAACTCTCATCAACTTTTACAGATGCACCATAGAAAGCATTCTTTCTGGTTGTATCACAGCTTGATATGTCTCCTGCTCTGCCCAAGACTGCAAGAAACTACAAAAGGTCGTGAGTGTAGCCCAATCCATCATGCAAACCAGCCTCCCATCTATTGACTGTCTACACCTCCCGCTGCCTCGGCAAAGCATCCAGCATAATTAAGGACCCCACGCACCCCGGACATTCTCTCTTCCACCTTCTTCCTTCAGGAAAAAGATACAAAAGTCTGAGATCACGTACCAACCGACTCAAGAATAATTTCTTCCCTGCTGCTGTCAGACTCTTGAATTGACTTACCTTGCATTAAGTTGATCTTTCTCTACATCCTAGCTATAACTGTAACACTACATTCTGCACTCTCTCCTTTCCTTCTCTATGAACAGTATATTTTGACTGTATAGCACACAAGATACAATACTTTTCACTGTATGTTAATACATGTGACAATAATAAATCAAATCAAAATCAATCCTTTTACATCCTGTGCAAGTAAGTGAGCTCTTACAGAAATTTGGGCGTAAGTTCTCAGCGGCAGGCTCAGCACAGAAAGTGGCATAAATCTTGGCATATGTTTGATCAAATTAATTTTCCTTCATGACCCCATGATCATATTGAATGGTGGAACATGATCAATGGGTCATATGATCGACTCCTGGTCTTGTGTTCTTGTCTACCTTAAAAGAACTGCACCTGAACTCCCATTAGCCGGTAAATTCATCTCATTCACGTCCTCCAATTGTTGAAAAGTTGAAAGAAACAAATTCCTGACTAATGACACTTTGAGGCAGAACTCCTACTGAGGGTAATCTTCACACTTTCCTGGCTTTTCTTCAGTCTCCAACCTCTCACAATTTAACATATGTTAAAACTGGTGACTGCTATTTTGACAGTTGTATGTATTGAATTGAATATAGTTTTATACAATATATTAGTAATATATTTGATTTATATCTTGCACTTGCAGTGCACTAAGTGGAAATTATGCCCATAGTCTAAGCTTCGTAAGGAGAAAAGCTGGTGGTTAATGAGGTGTGATATGCTCTCTTATAATGCAAGGCACTGAGATATCATGTTGCCAGAAACTCGTTACATCAATAGAATATATATAGTTGTATAGGTACTATATATTAATGGAGGTTATATATTTAAAATATTTATATATTTTAGTCATAAAGTATATTTCAAACCTATACCTATTCCTTAACCTTTCAAATCTATGTCTACTTAGATTTAGTGGGATAAAGGGTTTTAAATCTAAAACATTAGGCACTTCGATTCACTTTAGTGAATAGAAATGCTAATATATGCTTTGCTATGGCAGTTATATCAAAGAGAGCTTCTAATTATGTACATCATACTCTTTGCATCTCCACATTAAACAATGTTAATTTAGTACCTCAACAACGACCACAGCCAATTACTACATACAATTTCATGCATGGACAGGGGTGATCTCTGCTGATTTCCTACTTAAAATGTATTCATCTCTCTCAGACCCTGTGTATGAAAACAAAAGATATTACAAAAGAGTGAAGAGAGGTTATTAAAAATAAATACTGTGGGATGTGTCTGACAATAACACTAGTTAAAGAAAAAAAATTTCATTACACAAAACACATAGTGATGGAGCCAATCAGAAGCTAAATCTACACCATTTAGCAAAACCTTTGCATGTCGAGTAATCTGTCCTAATTAGACTGTGTCATTGCCTTCCTTCACACTTTCATAAATTATTTAATTTCACATTTTTTACACACCCCTGTTGCTGGAGCAGTGATATCAATGTTGCATATTAATCACTCAGCCCTGCTACACAATAAGGAGCATACAGTTCTTGATACTGTGATTTTCATTTGAATTACAGGCTGGGATCGTAAATTATCTCCACAGTCCCTATGAAGCCTAGTAATTACAGAATAATAAAATATTATTAACCTCCATTGAATAACTTTGAAGACCAGGAACTAACCACCTTCCATTTACAGATACACCAGTCACACATTCACAAGCCTCAAACATCCTAATGGGAAGCAAGAATGGACAGGACTATAGGAAACGTATCGCAAAACTCTTCCTCTTCCCCATAGTTTTTTAATGATATCTTGAGATGGAGAAATTTACAGTGAGAGGAAGTGTGCATATTTTGTGACATTTTTTAAATTGTGAATAAATCCTAGAGTTACCCATTGAGGTGCTACTCGTTGTAACAGTAGTTGCAAGTAAAAGTGAGATTTCAGCAAATGATCTGGACACAGGGAGACTTTAGCATGAGCATGCGTATGGATTTGGGAGAGAGGTGAAACTGGCTCCAAACTGCTGACTTTCATATTGAACTCATTGTGAGGGAATCTTCACACCCCTCCCTATCCTGGGAGAGCTAAGCTGCCAATTTCACTCTTAGTCATTCAACTGGGGTAATATTAACGTGGGTTATGCTGTTTGACTTTAATTCCACAGGTTTCCCAGCTTCCTGGAGCTCACCGGGGCAAACAAGTCAAGAAGATGTGCGGGTTAGGTTGATTGGCCATGATAAATTGACCCTAGTTTTGGTGAGATTAGCAGGGTAAATATGTGGGGTTACAGGGATAGGGTGGGATTGTTGTCGGTGCAGGCTCGATGGGCCAGACGGCCTTCTTCTGTACTGTAGGGATTCTAAGAAGACAACAACAACTGTGAAAGCTGAAGCCTTGACAGCAAAGTGCGCCACTCAGTACAAATTGCTTACCACTGCTTTTTTACCTGCTTATGTGAAAGGGTTTTTTCACAGTATTTGTGCAGGGGGTTATTTTACACGCTTTGGAGGAGTCGTCTACATTTTGGAGTTTCAGAGATCTGATCTGCTTTACAGCAGCCTGATGATCACAGAACTGCAGCTCCACAGGACAGAGGGGATCAGTGGAGAGTTTTCAGCACACAGGTGGCCATACACAGGACACACTGGTGGGATTTAATGCCCTCCCCTGCGGTGAGTTTGGAGGTGGGAGTGTCCTGAGTGGAGACCCCACCATCTTCCCAGCTCCAATCCAATTAAGTCTGGGGCGGGAAGGCTCATGAATGACCTTCTGTCCCACTGCCAATTGAGAGCATTAAGTGAGCAATTAATGCTTACTCAAGGATCTCATCCCACCACCCACAAAAGAAATTCAACCAATGTATGTGGGAAGCCTGAAAAGGAAACTCAACTTAGGTCCTGAGGGAAGGAGGTGGACAATTCTCACTCAACGTACCTAATCAAAGGACCTAGTATCAGGAAGGTCGTACCTGCTGAGAGCCATGCCTTGCTACTTTGCTCCTTCCACCATCCTGTGACCCTTAACCTATGACCCACATCCTGTCTTCAGCCACCTGTGGCCTGTGTCCCTCGGTGATCTTAAGCCTCTCCTTGGTTGTAGTAACAGCCTCTGATTGGCTGGCAGCTCGAGGGAACAGGATTTCCATCCCCAGAGAAAGCCTACTGTTAGCCACTTGAGTGTCTCTTTGGCACTTAATTCCAGCAGGCCTTCCTGAAAGGAGGTGACACACAGCTCCTGCTGTCTTTCCAGCTGGCGGGTGAGACACTCATTGCCTTGATTAAATAATGCTCACTGTCTACAGGCAGAGGATAAGTTTCCTTGACATGTCTAAACACCAGCATCTCAGGAGACTCAGGGTGTCACGTCAGTGGCTGTCAGAGTCATTACTGGCCTCAGGTGCCTAAATCCTTGCAGGGGTCTACTGGAGAGTTTTTGCAGAATATCACTGTCAGCAGCACAAACATGCATGAGGCAGGTGGCCGATGGCTTCTCTGCCTGCTGTGTGTCAGTGCTTATGTTTTCTTTGCCTGCAATAACCCCAGTTAGAGGGAGCAGAAGCTCAGCTTTGTGTCCCTGTCTGGATCCCTCAGGTTCAGCTTGTCACTGATTGCATACAGGCAGCAATTAAAACACTTCCAGATCACCTAGGATTTCATTCCATGAGTGTACTGTTGGTGTGCACTGACAAACTATCTTTATGAAGAGTGTGTGTAAGATTCCCAGGCAGCTGTCATAGTTTGTTCATCCTGCTGCAGACAGGCGACCTCCGACCTGGAAGCAGAGTTAGCGGCAGGCTGCTCAGGAACAAGGGATGCCCATTTCAAATGTGGCTGATGACCCCTCCCAAAAGCCCAAAGACCGCAGCTCAGGAGTGATACAATGAACAATCTCACCACCAGATATGTCACTGAACAGCCCTTCAGCATTTAGAAGCTGTGAATCAGGTGTCTAGCCAGGTCCACAGAGCATCAGGAAAATAAAGGTAGTTTTAAGTGATTTATATTTGCATTGCTAAACATTAATTTGATTTGATTTGATTTATTACAAACTAAATCATTTTACGACTAATGTCAGGAATTTGGACCTAATGCGGGTAACATTTGGTTTGATTTATTATTGTCACATGTATTAGTATATGGTGAAAAGTATTGTTTCTCGCACGCTATTCAGACAAAGCATTCCGTTCATAGAGAAGGAAACAGTGCAGAATCTAGTGTTACAGTCATAGTTAGGGTGTAGAGAAAGATCAACTTAATGTGAGGTAGGTCCATTCAGAAGTCTGATGGCAGCAGGGAAGAAGCTGTTCTTGAGTCGGTTGGTACGTGACCTCAGACTTTTGTATCTTTTTCCTGATGGAAGAAGGTGGAAGAGAGAATGTCCGGGGTGCATGGGGTCCTTAATTATGCTGGCTGCTTTGCCGAGGCAACGGGAAGTGTAGACAGAGTCAATGGGTGGGATTAGAAATAAGGTGTAGTTTTAAGTGGGCAAAATTTGGTATTTCTGTGCCTGGAAAGGTAAAACCTACAGTTAGATTCATGCTGGTGTGGTGGACTTCAGTTGTGCCTTTGTCCTGCCTGGACCACCGTTGTGTGTTTGTTATGCCTGGACACATCCCCTGCCGGCTCGGCTCCTCCCCTTGTCACCTAGTATAAAGGTGGCTGTCTCCTCCCCCTTGTTCAGTTCGGGTCGGTTATCTGTTGGGATGTGCTCCTGATTCTGTAATGAATAAAAGCCTACAGTTGTATTGGCACACAAGTAGTCTTTTGCCTGATTGATAGCGCATCAATTTTATTCATTACATTTGACCGACATGGAGCAGCTTTTAAAGCCCGGCAAGGTAGTTTTAAGTGATTTATATTTGGCACGGTAGCACAGTGGTTAGCACTGCTGCTTCACAGCTCCAGGGTCCCGGGTTCGATTCTCGGCTCGGGTCACTGTCTGTGTGGAGTTTGCACATTCTCCTCGTGTTTGCGTGGGTTTCCTCCGGGTGCTCCGGTTTCCTCCCACAGTCCAAAGATGTGCGGGTTAGGTTGATTGGCCAGGTTAAAATTGCCCCTGAGATGTGTTGGTTAGAGGGATTAGCGGGTAAATATGTGGGGATAGGGCCTGGGTGGGATTGTGGTCGGTGCAGACTCGATGGGCCGAATGGCCTCCTTCTGCACTGTAGGGTTTCTATGATTTCTATGATTTCTATGAAGTTAACATTGGACCCTCAAGGGGTCGGAGTTTCTGATAAATTTGACCATTGGCTGGACTGCTTTGAAGCGTTCATCAACGCCTCTGCGGTCGTCAACTCCGACGGCGATAAGCTCCACGTGCTCCGCGCCCGGGTAAGCGATGCAGTCTACGGTATCTTCCGGGACGCTACTACATACGCGGACACTATAGAACTCTTAAAAGAGCAATTTCGAAAGAGCCCTAACGTGGTCTACGCCAGACATCTCTTGGCTACTCGCAGGCAGCAGCCAGGAGAATCGTGCGCCCAATTTCTGCACGCCCTGCGGGTCCTAGCTCGAGCTTGCGACTGTAAGGCTGTTTCAGCCGCTCAGAACACGGAGGACCTGATCCGGGACGCCTACGTTGCGGGTGTTGAGTCTACTTACATTCGGCAGCGCCTGCTTGAACAGGATGGCCTGGATCTCCAGAAAACAGCCACGATGGCTGAATCTCTAGAAGCGGCCTCCCGCAATCTCGGGGCCTACCCTGCACCCCGTTCCATCGACGGTTCCACCGCGACGGCAGTTCCAGCGGGGCCCAAATGCTACTTCTGCGGCCGAGCCAGCCAAGCACCCTCGGTGTCGCTGCCCGGCGAAGGATGCGATCTGCTCTGGATGCGGTAAGCAAGGCCACTTCGTCAAAGTCTGCCGGGCGAAGCCGATCACGAAGCCTCGTGGCGGCGCGTGTGTTCCGCGGGTGCAGCCATCTTTGATGCAGTCAGTGGCTGCGTGCTAATCGCCATCTTTGATGCAGTCAGCGGATGCGCGGGAGTCGCCATCTTTGATGCAGTCAGCGGATGCGCGTGGATCGCCATCTCTGATGCAGTCAGCGGATGCGCGGGAGTCGCCATCTTTGATACAGTCAGCGGCGCGGAAATCGCCAACTTGGGTGCCGTCATCAAGGCCCGCTGAGCGGGAAACTTCATCCGTGACATCATCAGACACGGACGAAGATGAATACTTACTGGGTTCGATGGTGGCATCGATTTGCCTGGACCAGTCGCAGCCTCACCAACTCTCCAAGTCAATAATGGAGATCAAGGTAAATGACCATGCAGAAAACTGCCTGTTCGACTGCGGGAGCACAGAGAGTTTTATACACCCTCGCACAGTGCATCGATATGCCCTTCCCGTGCGGCCCTGGAGCCAGACTATCTCCATGGCTTCGAATTCCCACTCAGTGGAGGTCCTCGGGTGCTGTTTGGTGACTCTGACGGTACAGGGCACAGTCTACGAGCGTTTTCGGCTCCTCGTGCGGCCGCGACTCTGTGCAGCTGTACTGATGGGGTTAGATTTCGTCACCCATCATAGGAGCGTCACCTTGCAGTATGATGGCCCTTATCTCCCGCTCTCTGTCTGCAAGGCGCCATCACTGCAGCACCCCCCCGCGCACCACTTGCAGTCTCGCGACCCTAAAGATTACCCCACCCCCCCCCCGCTTTATTCGATAATCTCACCCCGGATTGCAGGCCTATAGCCACCAAAAGTAGGCGCTATAGTGCGGAAGACCGGGCCTTCATTCGGTCCGATGTACAACGTTTGCTCAAGGAAGGGATTATCCAGGCCAGCACCAGCCCCTGGAGGGCGCAGATGGTCGTAGTTAAATCGGG
The DNA here is from genome assembly GCF_964213995.1 of Mustelus asterias. Lineage (NCBI taxonomy): Eukaryota > Metazoa > Chordata > Chondrichthyes > Carcharhiniformes > Triakidae > Mustelus > Mustelus asterias. The sequence goes on along the minus strand of NC_135806.1, from coordinate 48,276,899 downwards.
GGAGAAACACCGCATGGTGATTGACTATAGCCAGACCATAAACAGGTATACGCAACTAGATGCGTACCCTCTTCCCCGCATCGCGGACATAGTCAACCGCATCGCGTACTATAGGGTTTTCTCTACGATTGATTTAAAATCGGCCTACCACCAGCTCCCTATCCGCTCGGAGGATCGCCCATATACTGCCTTTGAGGCGGATGGTCGCCTCTACCAGTTCCTCCGAGTCCCCTTTGGTGTCACCAATGGGGTCTCAGTTATCCAGCGGGCCATGGATCAAATGGTGGACCAGCACGGGCTACGGGCCACTTTCCAATATCTGGATAATGTCACCATAGAACCATAGAACCATAGAACCATTGAAAATTACAGCTTAGAAACAGGCCTTTTGGCCCTTCTTGTCTGTGCCGAACCATTTTTTGCCTAGTCCCACTGACCTGTACTTGGACCATATCCCTCCACACCCCTCTCATCCATGAACCCGTCCAAGTTTTTCTTAAATGTTAAAAGTGACCCCGCATTTACCACTTTATCCGGCAGCTCATTCCACACTCCCACCACTCTCTGCGTGAAGAAGCCCCCCCTGATATTCCCTTTAAACTTTTCTCCTTTCACCCTTAACCCATGCCCTCTGGTTTTTTTCTCCCCGAGTCTCAGCAGAAAAAGCCTGCTTCCATTCACTCTATCTATACCCATCAAAATCTTATACACCTCTATCTAATCTCCCCTCAATCTTCTACGCTCCAGGGAATAAAGTCCCAACCTATTCAATCTCTCTCTGTAACTCAGCTTCTCAAGTCCCGGCAACATCCTTGTGAACCTTCTCTGCACTCTTTCTACCTTATTTACATCCTTCCTGTGACTAGGTGACCAAAACTGTACACAATACTCCAAATTCGGCCTCACCAAGGCTTTATATAACCTTACCATAACACTCCAACTGTTATACTCGACACTCCGATTTATAAAGGCCAATGTACCAAAGGCACTCTTTACGACCCTATCCACCTGTGACCTCGCTTTGAGGGAATTCTGTACCTGTATTCCCAGATCCCTCTGTTCAACTGCAGTCTTCAGAGTCCTACCATTTACCCTGTACGTTCTACTTTGGTTTGTCCTTCCAATGTGCAATATCTCACACTTGTCTGCGTTAAATTCCATTTGCCATTTTTCAGCCTATTTTTCTAGTTGGTCCAAATCCCTCTGCAAGCTTTGAAAACCTTCCTCACTGTCCACTACACCTCCAATCTTTGTATCATCAGCAAACTTGCTGATCCAATTTACCACATTATCATCCAGATCATTGATATAGATGACAAACAACAATGGACCCAACACCGATCCCTGCGGCACACCACTAGTCACAGGCCTCCACTCAGAGAAGCAATCCTCCACAACCACTCTCTGGCTTCTTCCATTGAGCCAGTGTCTAATCCAATTTACTACCTCCCCATGTATACCTAGCGACTGAACCTTCCTAACTAACCTCCCATGAGGGACCTTGTCAAAGGCCTTGCTGAAATCCAGGTAGACAACATCCACTGCCTTCCCTTCATCCACTTTCCTGGTAACCGCCTCGAAAAACTCTAATAGATTGGTCAAACATGACCTACCACGCACAAAGCCATGTTGATTCTCCCTAATAAGTCCCTGTCTATCCAAATATTTGTAGATCCTATCTTTTATCACACCTTCCAATAACTTGCCCACCACCGACGTCAAACTTACTGGCCTATAATTTCCCAGATTCCTTTTGGAACCTTTTTTAAACAACGGAACAACATGAGCCACCCTCCAATCATCCGGCACCTCCCCCGTGAATACTGACATTTTAAATATGTCTGCCAGGGCCCCTGCAAGTTCAACACTAGCTTCCCTCAAGGTCCGTGGGAATACCCTGTCTGGTCCTGGGGATTTATCCACTCTGATTTGCCTCAAGACAGCGAGCACCTCCTCCCCTTTAATCTGTAAAGGTTCCATGACCTCCCTACCTGTTTGCCCTATTTCCGTAGACTCCATGCCCGTTTCCTCAGTAAATACGGATGCAAAAAAAACATTTAGTATCTCCCCCATCTCTTTTGGTTCCATACACAGTCTACCACTCTGGTCTTCAAGAGGACCAATTTTATCCCTCACTATCCTTTTGCTCCTAACATACCTATAGAAGCTCTTTGGATTTCCCTTCACTCTGTCTGCCAAAGCAACTTCATGTCTTCTTTTAGCCCTCCTGATTTCCCTCTTAAGTAGCTTCTTGCACTTTTTATACTCCTCGAGCATCTGATCTGTTCCTTGCTGCCTGTACATTTCATACAACTCTCTCTTCCTCTTAATCAGTGTTACAATCTCCCTCGAGAACCAAGGTTCCTTATTCCTATTTACTTTGCCTTTAATCCTGACAGGAACATAAAAACTCTGCACTCTCAAAATTTCTCCTTTGAAGGCCTCCCACTTTCCATTTACATCCTTACCAGAGAACAGCCTGTGCCAATCCACACTTCCCAGATCCCTTCTTATTTCATCAAATTTGGCCTTTTTCCAGTTCAGAACTTCAACCCGAGGACCAGATCTATCCTTATCCATGATCAGGTTGAAACTAATGGCATTATGATCACTGGATCCAAAGTGTTCCCTCACACTCACATCCATCACCTGCCCTAACTCATTTCCCAACAGGAGATCCAATATCGCATCCTCTCTAGTTGGCACCTCTATATTCTGATGTAGAAAATTTTCCTGAACACATTTTACAAGCTTTACCCCATCTAAACCTTTAACAGTATGCGGTCCCAATCTATATGTGGAAAATTAAAATCCCCTACTATCACAACTTTGTGTTTCTTGCAGTTGTCAGCTATCTCTCCGCTGATTTGCTCCTCCAATTCTCGCTGACTATTGGGTGGTCTATAGTACAACCCCATTAATGTGGTCATACCTTTCCTGTTTCTCAGCTCCACCCATAGGGCCTCTGTAGACAAGCTCCCTAATCTATCCTGCCTGAGTACCATCTGCGGCCATGAGCTGCAGGACCATGATGCCAACCGACAAAAATTCCTCCGTACTGCCACTCTCCTGAATTTGACATATAATGAGGCGAAGTGTGTCTTTCGGACATGCCGCCTCGCCATCCTTGGGTACGTGGTGGAAAATGGTGTCCTTGGTCCCGATCCAGCCCATATGCGTCCCCTTAGGCAGCTTCCCCTCCCTACTACTCTCAAAGCACTGAGGAGATGCCTGGGCTTCTTCTCCTACTATGCCCAGTGGGTTCCCCGTTACACAGATAAAGCCTGTCCGCTCCTCAAATCGACCTCTTTTCCCCTGGCGGAGGAGGCCCGTCTGGCCTTCGACGACATCAAAGCGGACATCGCGAAGGCCGCGATGCATGCTGTGGATGAATCCATCCCATTCCAAGTGGAAAGTGATGCATCTGACTTTGCCCTAGCTGCCACCCTTAACCAAAGGGGCCGTCCGGTGGCCTTTTTTTCCCGGACCCTACAAGGCCCTGAGATTCGACACTCCTCGGTTGAGAAGGAGGCCCAGGCCATCGTGGAAGCCGTCTGGCACTGGTGCCATTACCTTGCGGGCCAACGATTCACTTTAATTACGGACCAGCGGTCCGTTGCCTTCCTGTTCAACACCAGGCAGAGGGGCAAGATCAAAAATGACAAGATCTTGCGGTGGAGGATTGAGCTCTGCACCTGCAGATATGACATCATGTACCAGCCTGGGAAGCTCAATGAGCCCCCAGACACCCTGTCCCATGGAACATGTGCCAGCGCCCAACTGGACCAGCTACAGTCCCTCCATAACGATCTCTGTCACCCGGGTGTCACCAGATTTTTCCACTTTGTCAAATCCCGTAACCTGCCCTACTCCCTCGAGGAAGTCCGGACGATTACCAGGCAATGCAGGGCCTGCGCAGAGTGCAAGCCGCAGTTCTACCTGCCAGGTAGGGCGCACCTTATAAAGGCCACTCGTGCGTTTGAGTGCCTCAGCATTGATTTTAAAGGCCTCCTCCCTTCCTCTAACCGCAATATTTATTTTCTGAATGTCATCGATGAATATTCGCGTTTCCCTTTTGCCTTCCCCTGCCCGGACATGACCTCGGCCACGGTGATTCGGACCCTGAACACGCTCTTCACTCTGTTCGGCTTTCCATCCTATATTCATAGCGACCGTGGGTCCTCTTTCATGAGTGACGAGCTGAGGCAGTACCTGCTCGCCAAAGGCATTGCCTCCAGCCGCACCACTAGCTATAACCCCAGGGGTAATGGTCAAGTAGAGCGGGAGAACGCAACTGTCTGGAAGGCTGTTCTATTAGCACTACAGTCTAGGGGCCTTCCAGTCAGCCGTTGGCAAGACGTCCTCCTGGACGCATTACATTCAATTAGGTCACTCTTGTGCACAGCCACCAATATGACCCCTCACGAGCGGATGTTCACTTTCCCCAGAAAGTCCTCCTCGGGTACCTCGCTACCAGCTTGGCTGATGTCCCCGGGGACCGTTCTGCTTCGGAAGCATGTCCGGACCCATAAGTCGAGAAGGTCCAGTTGCTCCACACAAATCCTCAATAAGCTTATGTAGCGTACCCTGATGGGTGGGAGGATACAGTCTCTGTCCGTGACTTGGCACCCGCAGGTGCCCCTGAGGCCACCACGTCCCTCCGCCCCACTGTCCCAGTCCCTTGTGTTGTGCGCCCAGAGACCGCTACGCCCCTCCCCCCTTCAGTCCCAGTCTCCTATATTGTGCGCCCAGAGCCCACTACGTCCCTCCGCCCCCCAGCCCCAGTTCCCCCTGTTCTCCATACACCACCAGGGCCACAGCTCACTCCTCTCACCCCTATGTACAGCTCGCTTGAGTCGCCGGTGCCGTCGCCACGCAGTACCCGACTACTGGATGGGACGACGGATTGGTCCGCCTCACACCACCTGGTGCCTCCTCTCGACGCTCACTGCCTGGAGCCTGGGCTGACTCCGCTCTCTGCTCGGACGACTCTGCAACCTGCACTGCGACGATCGCGATGGCGGATCAAACCACCAGATCGTCTGAACTTGTGACATTGTTTCTGCTTCACCCCGTGTTGTTTTTTTTCAAGGAGGGGTGAATGTGTTGGACTTCAGTTGTGCCTTTTTTTTTGTACTTTTCCAATTCAATCAAATCAAATCCAATTCAGAGTCTCAACAAGTTGAGACATTTCCGATCCAGACTGACAAGACAGGGCATGCAATCCTTTACCCTGTCTTGGGCTGATCTACATGAGCCAAGCTGATTGGAGTAGGCAGACGTCTCCGCCCCCCCCAGGCTTGATCTCATTTGCATCTTAGCCAAAAGGCCGAGATCCCGCTTTTAAAAAATTGCTTCATATGAAGCATATGAAGCCTAAATGCAACCCAATGCCACCACCAAGTGCAGCATCACCAGACCACACTTGATCTTAGCCAAAAGGCCGAGAAGCCTTTGTCCTGCCAGGCCCACCGTTGTGTGTTTGTTATGCCTGGACACATCCCCTGCCGGCTCGGCTCCTCCCCTTGTCACCTAGTATAAAGGTGGCTGTCTCCTCCCCCTTGGTCAGTCCGGGTCGGTTACCTGTTGGGATGTGCTCCTGATTCTGTAATGAATAAAAGCCTACAGTTGTATTGGCACACAAGTAATCTTTTGCCTGATTGATAGCGCATTAATTTTATTCATAACATTTGACCGACATGGAGCAGCTTCTAAAACCCGACAAGTTAACGTTAGACCCTCAAGAGGTCGGAGTCTCTGATAAATTTGACCATTGGCTGGACTGCTTTGAAGCATTCGTCGACGCCACTGCGGCCGTCGACTCCAACGGCGCTAAGCTCCACGTGCTCCGCGCCCGGGTAAGCGAAGCAGTCTACGATATCTTCCGGGACGCTACTACATACGCGGACGCTATAGAACTCTTAAAAGGGCAGTTTCGAAAGAGCCCTAACGTGGTCTACGCCAGACATCTCCAGGCTACCCGCAAGCAGCAGCCAGGAGAATCGTGCGCCCAATTTCTGCGCGCCCTGCGGGTCCTAGCTCGAGCTTGCGACTGTAAGGCTGTTTCAGCAGCTCAGAACACGGAGGACCTGATCCGGGACGCCTACGTTGCGGGCGTCGAGTCTACTTACATCCGGCAGCGCCTGCTTGAACAGGATGGCCTGGATCTTCGGAAAACGGCCACGATGGCTGAATTGCTAGAAGCGGCCTCTCACAACCTCGGGGCCTACCCCGCATCCTGTTCCATCGACGGTTCCACCGCGACGGCTGTTCCGGCAGGGCCCAAATGCTACTTTTGTGGCCTATCCAAGCACCCTCGGCGTCACTGCCCGGCGAAGGATGCGATCTGCTCCGGATGCGGTAAGCTAGGCCACTTTGTTAAAGTCTGGCGGGTGAAGCCGATCCCGAAGTCTCGTCACGCCACGTGTGTTCCGCGGGCGCAGCCATCTTTAATGCAGTCGGCGGCTACGCGCGAATCACCATCTTTAATGGGGTCACCGGAAGTACGGGAGTCGCCTTCTTTGATGCGGTCACCGGATGTGCGGGAGCCGCCATCTTGAATGCTGTCATCAAGACGCGCCGAGCAGGAAGCTTTATCCATGACGTCATCAGACGCGGGCGAAGGTGGATTCTTCCTGGATTCGACAGTGGCATCGATTTGCCTGGACCAGTCGCAGCCTCACCAACTCTCCAAGTCAATAATGGAGATCAAGGTAAATGACCATGCAGAAAACTGCCTGTTCGACTGCGGGAGCACAGAGAGTTTTATACACCCTCGCACAGTGCATCAATATGCCCTTCCCGTGTGGCCCTGGAGCCAGACTATCTCCATGGCTTCGAATTCCCACTCAGTGGAGGTCCTCGGGTGCTGTTTGGTGATGCTGACGGTACAGGGGACAGTATACGAGCGTTTTCGGCTCCTCGTGCTGCCGCGACTCTGTGCAGCTGTACTCCTGGGGTTAGATTTCCTCACCCATCATAGGAGCATCACCCTGCAGTATGATGGCCCTTATCCCCCGCTCTCTGTCTGCAAGGCGCCGTCACTGCAGCGCCCCCCGTGCACCACTTGCAGTCTCTCGACCCTAAAGATTACCGCCCCCCCCGCTTTATTCGATAATCTCACCCCGGATTGCAGGCCTATAGCCACCAAAAGTAGGCGCTATAGTGCGGAAGACTGGGCCTTCATTCGGTCCGAAGTACAACGTTTGCTCAAGGAAGGGATTATCCAGGCCAGCACCAGCCCCTGGAGGGCGCAGGTGGTCGTAGTTAAATCAGGGGAGAAAGACCGCATGGTGATTGACTATAGCCAGACCATAAACAGGTATACGCAACTAGATGCGTACCCTCTTCCCCGCATCGCGGACATAGTCAACCGCATCGCGCACTATAGGGTTTTCTCTACGATTGATTTTAAATCGGCTTACCACCAGCTCCCTATCCACTCGGAGGATCGCCCATATACTGCCTTTGAGGCGGACGGTCGCCTCTACCAATTCCTCCGAGTCCCCTTTGGTGTCACCAATGGGGTCTCAGTTTTCCAGCGGGCCGTGGATCAAATGGTGGACCAGCACGGGCTACGGGCCACTTTCCTGTATCTGGATAACGTCACCATCTGCGGCCATGAGCTGCAGGACCATGATGCCAACCTACAAAAATTCCTCCGTACGGCCACTCTCCTGAATCTGACATATAATGAGGCGAAGTGTGTCTTTCGGACACGCCACCTCGCCATCCTTGGGTACGTGATAGCAAATGGTGTCCTTGGCCCCGACCCAGCCCGTATGCGTCCCCTTATGCAGCTTCCCCCCCCTACTACTCTCAAAGCACTGAGGAGATGCCTGGGCTTCTTCGCCTACTATGCCCAGTGGGTTCCCCGTTACGCGGATAAAGCCCGTCCGCTCCTAAAATCGACCTCTTTTCCCCTGGCGAAGGAGGCCCGTCTGGCCTTCGACGACATCAAAGCGGACATCGCGAAGGCCGCGATGCATGCTGTGGATGAATCCATCCCATTCCAAGTGGAAAGTGATGCATCTGACTTTGCCCTAGCTGCCATGCTTAACCAAAGGGGACGTCCAGTGGCCTTTTTTTCCCGGACCCTACAAGGCCCTGAGATTCGACACTCCTCGGTTGAGAAGGAGGCCCAGGCCATCATGGAAGCCGTCCGGCACTGGCGCCATTATCTTGTGGGCCAACGATTCACTTTAATTACGATGAGCGGTCCGTTGCCTTCCTGTTTAACACCAGGCAGAAGGGCAAGATTAAGAATGACACGATCTTGCGGTGGAGGATTGAGGTCTCCACCTACAGATATGACATCATGTACCGGCCTGGGAAGCTCAATGAGCCCCCAGACACCCTGTCCCGTGGAACATGTGCCAGCGCCCAACTGGACCAGCTACAGTCCCTCCATAACGATCTCTGTCACCCGGGTGTCACCAGATCATTCCACTTTGTCAAAGCCCGTAACCTGCCCTACTCCCTCGAGGAAGTCCGGTCGGTTACCAGGCAATGCAGGGTCTGCGCAGAGTGCAAACCGCAGTTCTACCGGCCAGGTGGGGCGCACCTTATAAAGGCCACTCGCGCGTTTGAGTGCCTCAGCATTGATTTTAAAGCCCCCCTCCCCTCCTCTAACCGCAATGTTTATTTCCTGAATGTCATTGATGAATGTTCACTTTTCCCTTTTGCTTTCCCCTGCCCGGACATGACCACGGCTACAGTGATTCAGACCCTGAACACGCTCTTCACTCTGTTCGGTTTTTCCATCCTATATTCATAGCGACCGTGGGTCCTCATTCATGAGTGACGAGCTGAGGCAGTACTTGCTCGCCAAAGGCATTGCCTCCAGCCGCACCACTAGCTATAACCCCAGGGGTAATGGTCAAGTAGAGCGGGAGAACGCAACCGTCTGGAAGGCTGTTCTATTAGCGTTACGGTCTAGGGGCCTTCCAGTCAGCCATTGGCAAGACGTCCTCCCGGACGCATTACAGTCAATTAGGTCACTCTTGTGCACAGCGACCAATACGACCCCTCACGAGCGGATTTTCTCTTTTCCCAGAAAGTCCTCCTCGGGTACTTCGCTCACAGATTGGCTGATGCCCCCGGGGCCCGTTCTGCTTCGGAAACATGTCTGGACCCATAAGGCAGACCCCTTGGTCGAGGAGGTCCAATTGCTCCACGCTAATCCTCAATACGCTTATGTAGCGTACCCTGATGGGCAGGAGGACATGATCTGTCCGTGACTTGGCACCCGCGGGTGCCCCTGAGGCCACCACGTCCTTCTGCCCCACTGTCCCTTGTATTGTCCACTCAGAGACCGCTACGCCCCTCCCCCCTTCTGTCCCAGTCTCCCATATTGTGCGCCCAGAGCCGACTACAGCCCTCCACCCCCCAGCGCCAGTTCCCACTGTTCTCCATACACCACCAGGGCCACAGCTCACTCCTCTCACCCCTATGTACAGCTCGCTTGAGTCGCCGGAGCCGTCGCCACGCAGTACCCGACGACTGGACGGGACGATGGATCGGTCCGCCTCACACCCCACCTGGCACCTCCTCTCGACACTCACTGCATGGAGCCTGGGCCGACACCGCTCCCTGCTCGGACGACTCTGCAACCTGCACTACGACGATCGCGACGGCAGCTCAAGCCACCGGTTCGTCTGGACTTGTAATATTGTTTCTGCTTCACCCCGTGTTGTTTTTTAAAGGAAGGGGTGAATGTGGTGGACTTCAGTTGTGCCTTTGTCCTGCCTGGACCACCCTTGTGTGTTTGTTATGCCTGGACACATCCCCTGCCGGCTCGGCTCCTCCCCTTGTCACCTAGTATAAAGGTGGCTGTCTCCTCCCCCTTGTTCAGTCCGGGTCGGTTATCTGTTGGGATGTGCTCCTGATTCTGTAATGAATAAAAGCCTACAGTTGTATTGGCACACAAGTAGTCTTTTGCCTAATTGATAGCGCATCAGTGGTCTTTTAAGGTAGAAAGATTTCTTTGAATTTAGTTTTGGTTTGATATGATGCAGTTGGAGACAGGACACTGGGGAGTGAACATTCCTCAACTCTGTCAGAGGAAAGCCTGGACAAGACAATGGAGATGCAAAGAGGCAGGATTCCCAAATAATCAGATGAAGTGCACATAACCAGTCAAATGGGACATAAAGAATGTCTGAAGAAGACTGAAGCTAAGAGAACATTGACTAAGATATTGTTCAGTAGAATCCAAGGGGAAAAGTAAACAAGGTGGCCTGAGTTAAAGAGACAGTCGCAGTAACCAGATTTAAAGTGAGAATGCAGACTTCAGAAGTACATCAAAAGTTTTATGCCCTCTTAATAAAGTCTGGGAATCGACAGTCAAAGCAATTGTGATCCGTTTGCTCAACAGTGAAAACAAAGAAATCCTAAAGGGGAAGTGTGTGGTGGACCTCAGTTGTGCCTTTGTCCTATATGGACCACCGTTGTGTGTGTTTGTCATACCTGGACACACCCCCTTCCAGTTTGGTTCCTCCCCTCAGCACCTAGTATAAAGGTGGCTGTCTCCTCCCCCTTGTTCAGTCCAGGTCGGTTAATTGTTGGGATCTGCTCCTGATTCTGTTGTGAATAAAAGCCTACACTTATATTGGCATATCGGTAGACTTTCGCCTTATTGATAGCGCATCAATTTTATTCACAACAGTTACTAGTATGGAGCAGTTTCTAAAACCCGACAAGTTAGCATTAGACCCTCAAGAGGTTGGAGCCTCTGATAAATTTGATCATTGGTTGGACTGCTTCGAAGCATTCGTCGACACCGCTACGGCCATCGACACCGACGCTGCTAAACTCCACGTGCTCCGCGCCCGGGTAAGCGAAACTGTCTATGGAATCTTCCGGGACGCTGCTACTTACGCGGACGCTATCGAACTCCTAAAAGGGCAGTTCCGAAAGAGCCCTAACGTGGTTTACGCCAGACACCTCCTAACTACCCGCAAACAGCAGCCAGGAGAATCGTGCGCCCAATTTCTGCGCGCCCTGCGAGTCCTCGCCCGAGCATGCGACTGTAAGGCTGTTTCAGCAGCTCAGAACACGGAGGATCTGATCCGCGACGCCTACGTTGCGGGCATTGAGTCTACATACATCCAGCAGCGTCTGCTGGAACAAGATGACCTAGACCTCCGGAAAACGGCCACGATGGCTGAAACGTTAGAAGCAGCCTCCCATAATCTCGGGTCTTACCTTGGATCCCGTTCCACCGACGGCTCCACTGCGACGGCTGCTCCAGCAGGGCCCAAATGTTACTTTTGTGGCCTCCCTAAGCACCCTCGGCGTCACTGCCCGGCAAAGGACGCGATTTGCTCCGGATGCGGTAAGCTAGGCCACTTTGTTAAAGTCTGCAGAGCAAAGCCGCTTCTGAAGACTCGTGGAGCCATGTGTGCTCCGAGGGCGCGGCCATCTTTGATGCAGGCGGCGGCTGCGCGCGAATCGCCATCTTGGATGCGGTCACCGGAAGTGCGGGAATCGCCATCTTTGATGCGGTCACCGGAAGTGCGGGAGTCGCCATCTTTGAGACTGGCATCAAGGCAAGCTGAGCAGGAAGCTTCATCCGTGACGTCATCAGACGGCGACAAAGATGGATTCTTCTTTAATTCAACAGTGGCATCGATTTGCCTGGACCAGTCGCAGCCACATCAACTCTCCAAGTCCATAATGGAGATCAAGGTAAATGGTTATGCAGAAAACTGCCTGTTTGACTGTGGGAGCACGGAAAGTTTTATACACCCTCGCACAGTGCGTCAATATGCCCTTCCCGTGCGACCCTGGAGCCAGATCATCTCCATGGCCTCGAATTCTCACTCAGTGGAGGTCCTCGGGTGCTGCTTGGTGACTCTGACGGTACAGGACACAGTCTACGAGCGTTTTCGGCTCCTCGTGCTGCCGCGACTCTGCGCAGCTGTACTGCTGGGGTTAGATTTCCTCAGCCATCATAGAAGCGTCATCCTGCAGTACGATGGCCCTTATCCCCCACTCTCCGTCTGCAAGGCGCCGTCACGGCAGCGCCCCTCGCGCACCACCTGCAGTCTCTCGACCCTCAAGATCACCCCCCCCCCCCGTTATTTGATAACCTCACCCCGGATTGTAGGCCTATAGCCACCAAGAGTAGGTGCTATAGTGCGGATGACCGGGCCTTCATTCGGTCCGAGGTACAACGTTTGCTCCAGGAAGGGATTATCCAGGCCAGCACCAGCCCCTGGAGGGCGCAAGTGGTCGTAGTTAAATCGGGGGAGAAACACCGCATGGTGATTGACTACAGCCAGACCATAAACAGGTATACCCAACTAGATGCATATCCTCTTCCCCGTATCGCGGACATAGTCAACCACATCGCGCACTATAGGGTTTTTTCAACGATCGATTTGAAATCGGCTTACCAACAGCTCCCTATCCGCTCGGAGGATCGCCCATACACTGCCTTTGAGGCGGATGGCCGCCTCTACCAGTTCCTCCGAGTCCCCTTTGGTGTCACCAATGGGGTCTCAGTCTTCCAACGGGCCATGGATCAAATGGTGGACCAGCACGGACTACGGGCCACTTTCCCGTATCTGGATAACGTCACCATCTGCGGCCATGACCTGCAGGACCATGATGCCAACCTACAAAAATTCCTTCGTACGGCCACTCTCCTGAACCTCACATACAATGAGGCGAAGTGTGTTTTCCGGACACGCCGCCTCGCCATCCTTGGGTACGTGATAGAAAATGGTGTCCTTGGCCCCGACCCAGCCCGTATGCGTCCCCTTATGCAGCTTCCCCTCCCTACCACCCTCAAAGCACTGAGGAGATGCCTGGGCTTCTTCTCCTATTATGCCCAGTGGGTTCCCCGTTACGCAGATAAAGCCCGTCCGCTCCTAAAATCGACCTCTTTTCCCCTGGCGGAGGAGGCCTGTCGGGCCTTCGATGACATCAAAGCGGACATCGCGAAGGCCGCGATGCACGCTGTGGACGAATCCATCCCATTCCAAGTGGAAAGTGATGCGTCTGACTTTGCCCTAACTGCCACCCTTAACCAGAGGGGCCGTCCGGTGGTCTTCTTTTCCCGGACCTTACAAGGCCCTGAGATTCGACACTCCTCGGTCGAGAAGGAGGCCCAGGCCATCGTGGAAGCCGTCCGGCACTGGCGCCATTATCTCGCGGGCCAACGATTCACCTTAATTACGGACCAGCGGTCAGTTGCCTTCCTGTTTAACACCAGGCAAAAGGGCAAGATTAAGAATGACAAGATCTTGCGGTGGAGGATTGAGCTCTCCACCTACAGATATGACATCATGTACCGGCCTGGGAAGCTCAATGAGCCCCCAGACGCCCTGTCCCGTGGATCATGTGCCAGTGCCCAACTAGACCAGCTACAGTCCCTCCATAACGACCTCTGTCACCCGGGTGTCACCAGATTTTTCCATTTTGTCAAGTCCCGTAACCTGCCCTTCTCCCTTGAGGAAGTCCGGACGATTACCAGGCAATGCAGGGTCTGCGCTGAGTGCAAACCGCAGTTCTACCGGCCAGGTAGGGCGCACCTTGTAAAGGCCACTCGCGCGTTCGAGCGCCTTAGCGTTGATTTTAAAGGCCCCCTCCCCTCCTCTAACCGCAATGTTTATTTCCTGAATATCATTGACGAATACTCACGTTTCCCTTTTGCCTTCCCCTGCTCGGACATGACCACGGCTACAGTGATTCGGACCCTGAACAAGCTCTTCACCCTGTTCGGCTTCCCAGCCTATATTCATAGCGACCGTGGGTCCTCTTTCATGAGTGACGAGCTGAGACAGTACCTGCTCGCCAAAGGCGTTGCCTCCAGCCGCACCACTAGCTATAACCCCAGGGGCAATGGTCAAGTAGAGCGGGAGAACGCAACCGTCTGGAAGGCCGTTCTATTAGCGTTACGGTCTAGGGGCCTTCCAGTCAGCTGTTGGCAAGACGTCCTTCCGGACGCATTACATTCCATTAGGTCACTCTTGTGCACAGCGACCAATACGACCCCTCACGAGCGGATGTTTGCGTTTCCCAGGAAGTCCTCCTCGGGTACTTCGCTCCCGGATTGGCTGATGTCCCCGGGACCCGTCCTGCTTCGGAAGCATGTCCGGACCCATAAGGCAGATCCCTTGGTCGAGGAGGTCCAATTGCTCCATGCTAATCCCCAATATGCTTATGTAGCGTACCCTGATGGGCGGGAGGACACGGTTTCTGTCCGTGACTTGGCACCCGCGGGTGCCCCGGAGGTCACCACGTCCTTCCACCCCACGGTCCCTGGTGTCATCCATTCGGAGACTGCTACGCCTCTTCCTCCCTCTGTCCCTGTCCCCAATGTAGTGTGCCCAGAGCCTGTTGCAGCCCCACACCCCCCAGCTCCGGTTCCCACTGTTCCCCATACGCCACCAGGGCCACTGCTCATTCCTCTCGCCCCTATGTACAGCTCGCTTGAGTCGCCGGAGCCGTCGCCACGCAGTACCCGACGACTGGACGGGACGACGGATCGGTCCGCTTCACACCACCCAGCGCCTTCTCTCGACGCTCACTGTACGGAGCCTGGGCCGACATCGCTCCCTGCTCGGACGACTCTGCGACCTGCACTACGACGATCGCGACGACGGATCAAGCCACCGGTTCGTCTGGACTTGTGATATTGTTTCCGCTTCACCCCCGTGTTGTTTTTTTAAAAGGAAGGGGTGAATGTGGTGGACCTCAGTTGTGCCTTTGTCCTATATGGACCACCGTTGTGTGTGTTTGTCATACCTGGACACACCCCCTTCCAGTTTGGTTCCTCCCCTCAGCACCTAGTATAAAGGTGGCTGTCTCCTCCCCCTTGTTCAGTCCAGGTCGGTTAATTGTTGGGATCCGCTCCTGATTCTGTTGTGAATAAAAGCCTACACTTATATTGGCATATCGGTAGACTTTCGCCTTATTGATAGCGCATCAAAGTGCTAAAACATGGACCCTGGATTTATTGTTAAAAGTGGAGTGTAAGCTTTGTTTAAACGAGTCATTTGGAAAACCTGGATTGGATTTTAGAATGTAAACTGCTAAGGGAAAGCATTATTGTGAAAGAAGAGTATAAAACATGTTATGTGGGAGTGGAGCTTGGAAACTCTCAGATAACAATCATCCGGGAGGATTCTAAGAAAAAATACACAGACATTCATGTGAGGTTCAGAGTGGAGAATGTATTTGACACCATAATAGACAGTGAAATTTGAATTCAATAAAAATTTGGAATTAAAAGTCTATTAATGATCATGAAACCATTGTCAATTGTTGTAAAGACCCATCAAGTTCACTAATGTCCTTTCGGGATGGAAATCTGTCATCCATACCTGGTCTGGCCTACATGTGACTCCAGATCCACAGCAATGTGGTTGACTCTTAAATGCCCTCAGGGATGGGAAATAAATGCTAGCTCAGTAACGCCCACAAAAACAATACATCGCACACTCGCTGCTGCTGCTCCAGTGATATCCTGTTCGCTGGTGGACTCTGAGGTTCAGCACTTGAGTTCAGCTAAGCAGAGCTTGGGAGTGTCCTGCACTTATTGATATGAAATCTCCGCTGGTGTCCTTGTTTCTACCATCTGTCCATGCTCACCTGTGATGTGATGTTTGAGTCACTGGTGAAAACACTACCATATGGCTTACTGGTCACACTGAAATATGAGTATCTGAGCTGGCTGCCTGCCTGCATAAGTCCTGTAATGGTGCACACTCAGAGGTATTCACCTCCCCTGAGGAGTTGGTCGCAATCGTCTTTGGGACATGTGAGATAAAATACAGGAATGAGTTCTGTCAAAGTAAGAAATTCTGATGTTATCATCGTGTCCATGGTCATATTTCACTTGTTGCAAATGTCACGTCCACATAAGTGAGTATTGTATATGGTTTGGCTGTCTGCCTCTGCTTCATTCTGTCACCAGTTAGCCAGGAGGCTGTCATCTTCCCAAGTTTCATGGCCAAGAAAGGCTCCATTGATATCCACCTCCTTTCGCATCTATTAGCCATAACTTGGCTGGAGAGCCACATCCAGTTCTACATCTCTCTCCCATGTTCTGTGCTCTCTTCTCCTGCAAGTAGGGAAAGAAGGGATCTGTGCGTGAGTAAAGATGTGTTGAACAGATGAATAACATTTGTTGATATGACTATGAGAGAGAGAGAGAAATATGAGATTGCATATGGATGAGTATGAGGTCAACGGTGGCTGATGGGGTTGTGAAGAAGTGCATATACAGAGAGACAGGTAGGTGCACCAAAAGGTAATAGTCTGAGGAGTGAATATTGGAGTCAGCCTGAGAAGGCAGAGTGAGGTATTGGGCTGGTATACACATCAGGATGTAGGTTTAGAATATGCAACCGCTTCTACTTTGTAGAAGCGGCGCGGTGATACAATGGTTAGCATTGCTGCTTCACAGTGCTGGGAACCAGGTTTGATCCCTGGCTTGGATAGTCTGCACGTTCTCCCCGTGGCTGCGTGGGTTTCCTGCGGGTGCCCCGGTTTCCTCCCACAGTCTGAAAGACGTGCTGGTTACTTGCATTGCCCATGCCAAATTCTCTCTCAGTGTACCCAAACAGGCGTCGGAGTGTGGCGACTAGGGGATTTTCACAGTAACTTCATTGCAGTGTTAATGTAAGCCTACTTGTGACAATAATAAATAAACAAACATTTGTATCTAGGAGTGAGACACCATGCTGCAGTTGACCTCTTGTGCAACCTCCAACCATATCTTCCTGTTACCCCCAGCTGACTCCTTCCTCCTGTTGCTAGGAAACAGTTTATCCCTCCTCTCCTCGGTTAAGAACAGCACATCCAAAGATGTGGCACTGAACGCAGCCTTTGACAATCTGGAGTACATTCTGGCACTCCCTGCTCTTTGGCTCCCAAGTTGAAACTGTGTCAAACTGCATGTTTGGAGTGTCACTTTAAACGCTAGAGTTGAAATCACGCTATGTGGGTCATCATCGTGCCAGCTGATGCTAACTGGTCAGGAAACTGAGAAGCCATAAGATAATGCAGTGAAAAAACCATTAGCATTCTTACTTTGTGCTATTGGACTTCTCCATTGCCAACGCAGCAAGATCTTAAAATACAGCCCGAGGTTTCCTGAAGCAATTATTTAGAAATATTTTTCCTGCTAATTTGCAGCCAAAATTTATTGATAAGCTTCACTGAGAAGCCAGGATTACAGGACAAATACGTATTACACATTCACTGCCTCATAGGCAATATATTATTAGGATTCTTTTCCTTCTATTTTTACATGCTCATGTTGTTAGCTCCATTCGGCTATACCTCTCTGACGCACATGAGTTCCCCATCCCACAGGGTAAGCAGGCATCTGTTCCCAAGTACCTGACAATGATGCAGCCTGTCCAGTGAGCTGGAAACATTAGAGTGATTTCAATTGGATAAGGCACATGCATTTCCTTGAAAGGAGATGACCTTGGTTTCTATTCAACTCCAGGTGGGTTTTGGACATGTCCGTGGTGAGATGATAAGTGACTCACTGTTGTGAAATGATTCCCCCCCCCCCCCCCCCCCCCGCCGCACCTTCCACCGTGCCAATGTCCAATAACCATTGCCATGCCCCCCCCCCCACAACCCCCCCACCCCCACCCCCCAACCCTCCTCCCCCCAACCAAGTGCCTGATTCCATCCAGCCCCCAAAAAATCCAACCACTTACCTGGCAAAACTACTTCTCCCTAGTTTGAAAGTGGGTGGGTGTTTAAATCCATTTTCATAGAATCTCTATAGTGCAGAAGGAGATCATTCAGCCCATCAAGCCTGCACCAACAACAATCCCACCCAGGCCCTATCCCCATAAGCTCACATATTTACCTTGATTATCTCCCTGGCACTAAAGGCAATTGAGCATGGTCTATCAACCTAACCCACACAACTTTGGACTGTGGGAGGAAACAGGAAGAACCACACACAGACACAGGGAGAACATGCAAACCCACACAGACAGTGACCCGAGGCTGGAATTGAACCCAGGCCCCTGGCGCTGTGAGGCAGCAATGCTAACCATCATGCCAGTACTGTAAAACGGGGATGTAGCTTCCTTCCATCTGACTCTGAGGCCCTTGACAGGAGGCCCTGGAAACATGCTGCTTGCATAGTTCTTGTCCAGACTGAGTTGGATAGTCAGGTGAGAAAGAATTGGAAGAATTTGAAGGAATGAATGGAGGAACAGAGTGACAATCTGACTGGGATTGCCACTCTGCGGAAATTCTGACCCATAGTCTACATCACCTTAGCTATAAAATCAGATTAGAACTGAGTCTGCTGAGAGATAGTTCCATGTAGCACCATGTGCTAAACCTGTACTGTACATAGTTAGTATAATATCCAATTAAAGATGACGTTTACCCACATACTTGCTTCAGACCATGAAACCCCATCTACGAGCCACAACAATGCTGACATATGGTGACAGAGGAAAACACAAAGGAATGGTGGCACATGGTTAGCACTGCTGCCTAACAGCACCAGGGACCTGGGTTCAATTCTGGCTTTGGGTCACTGTTTGTGTGGAGTTTGCACATTCTCCCTGTGCCTGCGTGGGTTTCCTCCGGGTGCTCCGGTTTCCTTCCACAGTCCAAAGATGTGCAGATTAGGTTGATTGGCCATGCTAAATTGACCCTAGTGTCGGGGGATTAGCAGGGCAAATATGAGGGGTTACGGGAATAGGACCTGGGTGGGATTGTGGTGGGTACAGACTCGATGGGCCAAATGGCCTCCTTCTGTACTGTAGGGATTCTTTGATCTATTCTATGATTTGAAAATGTAGCAAGTAAAGAGCTCAGCAACTGGAAGAATCAACAAGAGAAACGATTGTGGGATAAGGACAGCGTGGCAAATCAGCAACAGAACTCGAAGAAAAGCTACAGTGAAGAGAGGCCATGGAGAACATGAACCCTATACAACCTCTGAGAGAGCTGAGGATAAGATCAGGGAGATTGGCGCAGCACAGTATTTATCTCTGTGAACAGGACTAAGGTCAGAGACTTCAGAGAGAGAAGTCGGATATGTAAATCATGTACTTAATGGAGTCAGAGACTTGGAGGGAGATTAGTATAAAGGGTTAATGTTAAATATGTGAATATAGAGTCTTCAGCATCAGTGATGCAAGATTACATGACAACAAAGTATATACAGGGAGAGAGTATGTGGGGCGTCATGCTAAGCTTGTACTGTACATCATTAGTATAATGTTCAATAAAAGGTAAAGTTAACCAGCAGCCTTGCCTCCAGCAGCATCTATAAATCTAGACCGTGAATAATCCCATCTAAGAGCCACAATGATTTTAAGAGAAGTTCCACCTCTTGTGAAAGCAATAATGGCTTCAATGCTCAGGCCATCAGTTAAAATTACTGTATGGGTCATGCAGACATTAGGAAGGAATCTGTCAGCTTCAGGCCTGTGTATTTGCCACCAGCTCAATAGTGGAGGTTGAAATTCAGAGCTGTGTGTCAGTAATCTGGGCCATTTTAGTTCACCCACGTTCTGCCAAGGAGAAAGCACTAAACTCCCACCCTCACATTTTCTAGTGCCTCTCATCACGGCGCCAATTGAGAAGTGAAGAAATTCAGGAATGAAGCCTGTGGGTGGGATTTTCTGGTCCTTCCCACCAGCGGGATTTTGCGGGTTCCCCGGTGGCAGGAATAGTGAGCCACACAAAACGCTGTAGACATCCGTGGGACCAGAAGATCCCACCCAAGGCCAATGGCCAACCGCCTCGGCTGGAAAGGATGCCACAAGGGGGGCCAGAAAAGCCCGCCCTGTGTCTTAACATCCTCAGTTGTCCTGAGAAGTTTGTTACAGGCCTTCATTTAAATTACTGCAGTCCTGATAGTGATGGTGCTGCCAGAATGATTCAGGTATGGAACGCTGCTGCTTTTTCTGTGCCAATATCACAGACTAACATGCGCTGCCAACATTTATGGATGCGGTTAACAATGTGATAATGACCAGATCATCTGTTTTTTGTAATGTTGATTGAGGGATGATGTTAGGGACAAGATAGATAGTATAGGATGGTTCCTACTTTTTCACCTCTCGATTGGCTGTAGATGGGTGTGTTTTAAAAGAAAAAGTGTTTTAACCACTTGAGTGCTGTGTCCTTCCAGAACAGGCCAAACACAGGTTTTCTTGTCAATTTAATTGTGGTGGACTTCAGTTGTGCCTTTGTCCTACCTGGACCACCGTTGTGTGTTTGTTATGCCTGGACACATCCCCTGCCAGCTCGGCTCCTCCCCTTGTCACCTAGTATAAAGGTGGCTGTCTCCTCCCCCTTGTTCAGTTTGGGTCGGTTACCTGTTGGGATGTGCTCCTGATTCTGTTATGAATAAAAGCCTACAGTTGTATTGGCACACAAGTAATCTTTTGCCTAATTGATAGCGCATCAATTTTATCCATAACATTTGACCGACATGGAGCAGCTTTTAAAACCCGACAAGTTAACATTAGACCCTCAAGAGGTCGGAGTCTCTGTTAAATGTGACCATTGGCTGGACTGCTTTGAAGTATTCATCGACGCCGCTGCGGTCGTCGACTCCGACGGCGATAAGCTCCACGCTAATCCTCAATACGCTTATGTAGCGTACCCTGATGGGCGAGAGGACACGGTCTCTGTCCGCGACTTGGCACCCACAGGTGCCCCTGAGGCCACCACGTCCCTCTGCCTCTCTGTCCCTTGTGTTGTGCGCCCAGAGACCGCTACGCCCCTTCCCCCTTCTGTCCCAGTCTCCCATATTGTGCGCCCAGAGCCCGCTACGGCCCTCCACCCCCCAGCCCCAGCTCCCACTGTTCTCCATACGCCACCAGGGCCACAGCTCACTCCCCTCACCCCTATGTACAGTTCGCTTGAGTCGCTGGTGCCATCGCCACGCAGTACCCGACTACTGGACGGGACGACGGATGGGTCTGCCTCACACCACCTGGCGCCTCCTCTCGACACTCACGGCATGGAGCCTGGGCTGACACCGCTCCCTGCTCGGATGACTCTGCAACCTGCACTATGGCGATCGCGACGGCGGATCAAGCCACCAGTTCGTCTGGACTTGTGATATTGTTTCCGCTTCACCCCGTGTTGTTTTTTTAAAGGAGGGGTGAATGTGGTGGACTTCAGTTGTGCCTTTGTCCTACCTGGACCACCGTTGTGTGTTTGTTATGCCTGGACACATCCCCTGCCGGCTCGGCTTTTCCCCTTGTCACCTAGTATAAAGGTGGCTGTTTCCTCCCCCTTGTTCAGTTCGGGTCGGTTATCTGTTGGGATGTGTTCCTGATTCTGTAATGAATAAAAGCCTACAGTTGTATTGGCACAGAAGTAGTCTTTTGCCTAATTGATAGCGCATCATTAATAAAAAGAAATGCTTATTTCTCAAGACCTGAATGGATTTGCAACAGCGCCTATTCATATACACACACAGACAGACAAGAAAGAGATTGCATGCACTTAGGTTATTAAAAAGTCCAAAGGTTCACAGTTATACTTGAGTCTTTAAGGATGGAAGTTTGAAAAGTTGCTGGCCTAATGATTCCTTTTTGGTTCATTGGAGAAATGCAGGTGAGAAGCTTCTGGTGACAAATTCAAAATAGCTTATTATCTGGGTGGCACAGTGGCACAATGGTTAGCACTGCTGCCTCACAGCATCAGGGACCCAAGTTCGATTCCCAGCTTGGGTCACTGTTTGTGTGGACTTTGCACATTCTCCCCGTGTTTATATGGGTTTTCTCTGGGTGCTCCGGTTTCCTCCTACAGACCAAAAGACATGCTGGTTAGGAGCATTGGCCATGCTACATTCTCCCTCAGTGTACCCGAGCAGGCACCAGAGTGT
Organism: Mustelus asterias; assembly: GCF_964213995.1. Lineage (NCBI taxonomy): Eukaryota > Metazoa > Chordata > Chondrichthyes > Carcharhiniformes > Triakidae > Mustelus > Mustelus asterias. The sequence goes on along the minus strand of NC_135806.1, from coordinate 48,255,052 downwards.
AGCGACTCGGGGATTTTCGCAGTAACTTCATTGCAGTGTAAGCCTACTTGTGACACTAATAAATAAATTAAAAATTTACTTGCAACAGTGACTTTCAGACTATCCTCCAGTCGAGGTGGAGATGAACCACTGGAGTGAAGATTTGCCTTGGTTATTTAAATCAGTAGTTAAAAAAGCTAGCCTCAATTCTCTCCTGTCAGTGGATTTTAGGCAGGGCCCTTCCTCTGCTGGGTCTAATCTCTTCCCTCTGAATCTTCGCTAAGTCCCAGACTGACCAACGCAGGCCACTCTCAAAATATGTGTTAATAAATGTTCCTTGTCACAAGCTAGTTTCTGTCAGGTGACCATAGTATCTGTTTTGCCACTGTCCATGCAATGGTCCCTGACGACTTAAGCATTGACACAAAATAGGTTTTAATTTTCAGCCATCTGAAACTCCTCATGAATGAATGTATTTCTCTCATCACCATTCTATGAAGTTCCATTCTGCAAGCAAGAATTCTTTTGGAGCATTATGTTTTCGTTTCTGCAGGTATTTGGGTGATAATTTACATCCACGGATCCACTGTATTTTTTATGTATTTTCAACTGAATGATCCAAGCGGTCATCTGTACTTTAATATCCTGTCTAGACAAGCAGACTAACTTCCGGCATTGTGCAGTGTCATGTATATGAGCAGACAAGAAGGGACAACACTGATCTCTCAACTCTATTTTGTTTTAAAGTAGACTTTCCATTCTCCATTTTTTACCTATTATCCATAAATATTAAGGTATAATGTGGCAATAGATGTAATTTTATTGCTTTAATGCCAGCAATAATTAAAGAATCATTATTAGTGTCTATATTAAACTTGAGGCCATCCAAAAATCTGCTCTCTGTGTCTCAGTTTAAAGTTTATTTATTGGGGTCACAAGTAGGCTTACGTTAACATTGCAATGAAGTTACTGTGAAAATCCTAGTCGCCACACTCCGATGCCTGTTCAGGTACACTGAGGGAGAATTTAGCATGGCTAATACACCTAACCAGCACGTTTTGCAGACTGTGAGAGGAAACCAGAGCACCCGGAGAAGTCAGGGGTTGTGTGAGGGAGGGGGGGGGGGGAGGCATTAGGGGGGAAGTTGGTATTAGGGAAGTGGAGGATAGACGGGCATGTAGGGGATCACATGAGAGTCAGGATGTTGGAGGTTCTGCCATGAGGGGCTGGGTGAGTAGTTGGTGTTGTGTGGGTAATCGGGGGCATATCACATGGAGGGTCAGGAGGATGGGACAGTCCCGTGTGGGGTCAGGGTGAGTCGGTACTATCGCTACCCAGGAGTTAAAACTTGTTTTAATTCTTCTCGTGTTTTCTGGGTAACTGTGGTTATAAGACAGTGGGAATCATCGAATATTTGCAATTTAAATCTGAGTTTTTGATGGATTTTCATTGCAGGGCAATAGTTTTTTGGAAGTGTGAAATTCCCAGGTAATGACCTCCAGGGGGCATCCCCCAGCAGATCTTTGGAGTACCCTCCCCAATCTCAGGTACAACACCCTAGAGCTCGAAAATTTTTGTCCAATATTTAATTGGCCAACCCACCTCCTGTGAGTGGCTAGCCGTCCACCCCTTATCCTACCTCCACGAACCCTGAAAGTGGACAGGTTGAGGGCAAGTTGTAGTCAGATTTGAGATTTTTAAAGTTCCATCATCTCATCTAACCCATCGGATTTTGGCATGGTAAGATTCATGTTACTGAGTCTTAACTAATTAAGTCGGCTGCTTTGTCTTTGATCTTATTGTGCTTCTTCAGTATAGAACGACCTCCATCCAGGCGAGTACCGAGTTTCCCATCACACTCCCAGCCTGAGCCTTGCAGCTTTGGATGGAGGAATGGGGGCAGAGGGATAAGGGTGGGATGTCAGGAGAGAAAGCACTCTTTTCAACCAGATGTGACTGTTTCACTTAAGCTTTTGCTCAATGGTGAATTGTTGTATATTGATTGTGAAGGACTCACTAATAGTGATGCTAATGAAGGGCAGGGAGAGAGGTGACGTACTTTTTTGGTGAAAATGATCATTGCATGACACTTATGAGGCGTGATGTTACTTGTTGCTTGTCAATCTGAGCTTGGATGTTGTGCAGGGTCCATAAAAAAAGCATGGGCTGCTTTATTATTAGAGAAGCTAATCACTGAAGAATGATCAGCAAACAGCCCCATTCCTGGTGGAGCTATCATTGATAATAGAACCAAAGACTAGGGCATTGTCCAGCTTAAATCTTAAAGTAATGTCCTGGGATTTGATGATTGGCCTCTGAAAACCACATTCACCAGCCAGAAATGCGTTAGATATGAGTTCTGCCACTCATGGGTTTTTTTCTGATTTCCTCATTGCCAAGATTCCTGGGTGCCATATCCTGCCTTGATGATAAAAACAGCTCTGCTCACCACACCTCTTGTATTTAGTTCTTGCAGGACGACAACATGATAATGATGGGATATTGGATTCAGTCATTCTAATGAAGCATGAGTTGGATGAGCAGTGAGTGGGTATCATTTGATGGTGCTCCCATTGACTCTTTCAATCACTCTGCTGGTGATTCACTGGAGGCTGACAGGACAATAATGGATGGCATTAGATTGGTATTTTTTTTGTCTCACAGGATATACCTATGAGGGAAATTGTCAGTGTTACCAGACAGGTGCCAGTACATGTCATGGTTGCACGGGAATACTTGCTTGGAGGAAGACAAGACAATTAATTCTGATGTGCAGGTCTTAGCACTACAGTGGAATATTGTTGTAATCATTTAGCAAATTAAGAACAATTCTACTGCTTACTACAGTGTATTATGGAGTTAAATAGAGCATAAGCGACATGTAGACTTATTCCTGAATTTTCCTCCTCAATGCAGCTCAGAATCTGGTGGTACAGCAGTGCAAATGCAAGGCAACTTTGGCAGTAAGGTCTATGTTTACCTTTCAGCATTGATCTTAATTTCCCTCTCCCCTTTCCCACCAGGCCTGCTGCTGGCCAACCTCTCCTTCGCCACCTCTTACCAACGTTGGCAGAGTCGGAAAGAACCAATACACTGATACCCATTCCCCCAATCACCACTCCTGACGGTTGCCAAGTGAAAGCATTGAAAGCTCTTGGGAGAGGAAAATAGATGAGATGTGGTCGCTTCACTCGGCCTACGTTTCAGTCCAGCCTCTTACCGACTGCAGACCTGGGCCTCACCTGAAGCCTTAAGCCAGACTGACACTGCAACTTGTCCCTTCAAGTGACCTAATGCCACTTCTGCTGCTACATGAGTGAACTCATGAACTTATCAAGATCCTAAACCCAGAAAAACTTGTGAAGACCATGGTAAAATCTGGGCAGTAGACAGAAGTCCCACCCAAATTCTGAAGGTCAAATTAAGGAATATGCAACCAATAATCTTTCCATATTTGTGCTGAACTACACAACTCACCGGCAGCACAGTATTCTTTTCTATTACGCAGCAACGGTGTTGTAAAAAGAAAATCTGTTGCTTACTGTTATATAAATTTGAATTAATCAGGGCATTTATATGTGCTGAGGCATTTTAATATGAATGAGAAGCAGTTTTTACTTCTCTCCAAAAGATTTTCACCCACCATCTTGAAAAGCCCTGGTTTAAGTTAGAAATTAGAGGCAGTTGCAACCCCAGTAATCATAGACTTTAATAACTCAACAGGTGGCTGTTTTTAATTTTTAGCTCCATGAATCACAGCAATTTTAAATATTCTATGAATATAAATACATTCTAACAGTGCCAGCATGTAGCCTCACTGCTAAGCGTCAGTAACAGGAAAGGGCTCCCCACTTCATTTCCTTTCCTCGACCTGTCACTGTCAAAGTATATTTATATGCTTGTATTATTTACAGTGCCAATGAATCATAGCGCTGCAGATTTAAATCAGGTCCCTGGAAAAATTATGAAAATATCAACTCTTCGGAGCTACAACTGTGGTAATTCCAGGCGAGGGTAAGAAAGTAGTCCCTTTCTCTGCAGTTGAATATATTATGCAAACAAGAGTCCATTGACTATCAAATTTATTCAATGGTGTGTGGCCCCCATGAGTAGCAAAAATTAACTTGTCTTTCGACTGTTATAATTGGTGTTTGCAAAGAAAGATTATAATTGAGATGTACTTCAAATAAGCAGCAAATTCCAATTAAAAATGACAGTGGGAACAATGAAAATGAACCTGGTTCAAAATGAGTTTAAATTAAAAATGCATCTTCTGTAATTCGGGCAATTCAGATTAGTTTCAATTTGCTCTTTATTCT